>NW_010136976.1:0-8685 GCF_000699245.1 Pterocles gutturalis | reverse complement strand
TGAACTCTGGTCAGGTTTGGTCTCAGGGTTTAACTGGTCTCTCAGGGCTTGCTGGTGTACTTGCTCAACAAAGTAGAAGAACCCTTGGTTGGCAGTGGGGACAAATATCTAAAATGTAGGAATGCAAAAGCATAAGAAAGTTATTGAGTTATTTCTGCAAGGGCTATAAACTTCGATCAGATCTTGAAGAACTCAGGGTTTTTCTGTGGGCAACATAGGTGCACAGGTATGGTGCAGATCGCAAATGTGTCAAATTCAGCTTCTATATTAACAAGCCTGCTGAATGTTATGAAAGCAGCAGTATCACTCAGCCCTGCAGCAGGGAAGCACTGCACGTGGAAGAGGCATTCCTTGCTTTCCATGTGTCTTGACTTTGTGCCTACATCCAACAGTGACTTGACTTCCCATTTTACCAGCTAGAAATTGACATTTTTTGAATTTTTTTTTCTTCATGATCTATCTTTAGTTACTACTTGAAACTCCTAACTACTTCCTTACCTGCCACGTTTATTACTTTATTTTTTCATATCTTCCTCCAGGCCATTCAGCTCTCTCCCCACCTAAAGCTCCTGCTAGAGGATTTTCCAGCACCACTTCGTACATACAATAAGTGTGGGGAAAATACATTTGCTGGTTATTTTCTGTTTGTTTTTTTTTTTTTTTTTCTGGAAACACTTTCATCATGGAAACTATTGTGACCATGTTATAATATTTCTATTGAGCTGTATTGGAGACACTAAGGCAGCTGTACATCTCCGTGTGGCAGACTGTCTGTCACAGGAGTATTTTAGCCAGGACAGACCAAAGGCAAAAGTAAGGAGAGTTTGATATGAAATTCTTCAGAGGGCAACTGAAATAATTGGGTAAAACAGGCAAAATTTCAAGGGCATAAACTATTCTTCAGGAAGGATGATATGTCCAAACTTTGTTTGATTTCTTTTTCCTGTTGCGTCAGTTATTTTACTGAAAAACACTACCTCAACCCTCCAGCCTTGCCTTGTTGAAGCAATCTGTGCAGAAACCATTTTGCACGGTTTTTTGAGACAACTATCCTGTTGCTATAACAACCCTACCTTAACATTTCACTCAGTCGTGGTATTCACAGAGTAAAATGGTGTGCAATTTCCAATTGTTTCCTCCCTTGTATTCTGGTGTCTCCAATGTGGCCACAAGTGAAACTTGTACAACACCTAACTGCTCTGCTACGGCTTGAGTTTGGACTGGGGCAAAAAGGTTTCCACCATTCCAACTAATAGCATAGCAACGTGATACCAACCTAGGACTATTGACAGTAATGAACAGAGGTGGAAAAAGGTCAAAAACTTGTCTGTTCCTTCTGCTCTTTGGCCCAACTGATGGAAGCACTATGCTGTAGACCCCAGGTAGCAGATACTAACAATCATACCCAGTTTCCTTTCCTCCCAAGGCCAACACGTGCTCTGTGCTCTACACTGAAATCCCAGTTCAGTTTTGAAGGTTTCAAAGTCTGAAGGTTTGAGGTCATAAAACAGAGACTCTCTCAGGAGGTACTGTGAAACTTCTGAATTCTCCACCTGGAGAGCTGAGCTTTCCTTTTTCCTAGTTACAGAGCTCATTCATGGTGTCTCATTCCCTAGATTCAGTGTAATATTTTAGGCTGGGTGACTCCCACAGGAGAAGGAGGAGAAGGAACTATTTCTCTGTTGTATATAACATATGATAAAATACTAAAGGAAAAGCTTAATGTCCAGAAAATTTATTTGAATCCTCCAGTTCTCAGCAGAGACAGCAAATACACGAGGAGGTAAATTTTGTGGTGTTATTGTTTTTGTTTTGTTTTGGTTTGGGTTTTTTGTTTTTGTTTTTTCTTTTTTCTTAAATAAGTTATTGCAAGCAATTAAAAACCAACCAAACAAACCAATAAATGAAGTATACTTTCAGCTATGTGTTCTCACTATTGATGAGTCCCTTCACGCTAGAAAATGCTAGACATTTACCTCTCTGCCATTTCCCAGCTTGGATAACAAAACTGAGACCTAAAAGAGCAAATGGCTGTGGTAACGTGAAATGTTTCAGGAAACAGTTGGAACAGGGCAAGAGCTCGCTGTAGGTGAATTACTTCTTTTGGCTTGGAAGGACCATGGCAGTCTGCTTACCTCCATGTACTTCATTTGTCAGCAGTAACATTTGCTTTCCTAGAGAACATTTCAGAGAAGAAGTAAGTGCTAATGGGGTCTTGTGAGTAGAGACCTGAGTGACCAGCTGGGTGCACGTGAGCTTCTCCGCCAGTTCCCCTGTGGTCTGCATGGTCGTCTGCACCCCAAGGAGAGAAGGTTAATGCAAACCCACGTGGGCATGTGGTCTCCTCCCCCCACTTTACAGCAATAGAAATCACTTGGAAAGAGCAACTAATTGCGGGCTGCAGATCAAGGCTAACTATATTCCACCTTCCTCCCACCTGTATGTTGTGCACCTCTACTGACCCATAAGATCCCGCACTGTGCCACATTTTGGGGAACGTGGTGCAGTGTAAGAATGAATGACTACTCCTCTCTTGCTGCCTGCTCTCTTCACTCACAGCTTCCTCCACCGCTCAGCTGCACGCTGCCAAAAAGGCTGAGGGACAGCAGCGGGTTTCAGGAGGGTGGTGATGTCCCTTTACTCCAGAGAGACTGAGAATCTTACCATCTTGTTTCCTGAATGTAACCTTCCAATTATGTGAAAGAGACTGCCAGTGTATTTGAATAATCTCTGTACATAAGCCAGTGTCATCTCAGAAAGCATGCCTTCCTGCAGCAATAAAATAATTTTTTATGTTTCTAATTCTGCATTAAAAAAACCAAACCAAACCAAAACAAAAAAACCCTAAGGGAATATTTTTATGTTAAGGTAAGCTTGCAAATTTTAAAAAGAAATAAAGATTGAGTTTGGAATATAATTGCTGTATTGGGTCTGTCAGAGCTGGAGTCAGTCTCCCCCCAGCACCCTCCCAGTGCTGAGTGTCACCCTGGCACCAGGGTGTGGCTTACTGAGGGGAAGCAGAGAATCACATCTTTGTTTACCTTTTGTTTCTGTGCATGGCCTTGGCCTTTGCTTTAATTAAACTGCTTTTATCTTGACCCACGAGTTTTTCATCTTATTCTTCCTCCTTATTTTGCTGAAGGGGGAGTGACAGAGGGGCCCGGTGGGCACCTGGTGTCCAGCTGAGGTTAACCTGCCACAATTGCCAAGTGTCCTCTCTAAATCTGATAACTTCACACAACTAGTGGCTCTAGGAAGGGAATGATGGTGAGCTGTTGACAGTCTTTTAAAATTTATTGTAAACACAGAACTTTGCACAGTGGTATAAACACTATCTCCGCGTGCATGTGTATAATCTGCCTTTCACAACAGTGGATTAAGATGCTGCCTACCTTTGATAAAGACCCAATGATAATTTCCTACAAACTTAGTTTTAGCCTTTGTGCTCTGATCAATCTCTGCTTCAGCCAATCCAGCCTGACCTGCAGTTTCAGCTACTTTATTGAGCCCTGTGTCTCTCTGATATAAGGAGGCTGCCACAGGACTGCTGTGCCCTCCAATGTCAGCCCCAAGGGTGCTTCCTTGGCTGGGGAGAGGGTGTGGGTATGTGCAAGGTCAGAACAGTACTTCTAACTCAATCTGGTTTTGTTGTGCATCAAGAAACAACTTCAGTCAATGAGAACAGCCACACTATACTCAGTGAGGAGGGCAGGGGGCACAGCAAAATCCTAATGTCTTCTGATGAATAGCGGGATAAATAGGAATAACCTTCTGTGGAAATCAGTGGGGTAGGTTTACCCTAGTGCTGACAAGAGGGGAATGATTCTTGTCCTGAAGGTGTAATCACTAACATAGGCTTCTGTTGTATGGCTTGGTTCCCGGCACACTTTTGTGAGCACTGTAGAGCTATTGATTAGAAAGGGGGTTTTGTGCTTTTGGTCTCACCTGCTATTGCTTTGTGATTTTTGTTTGCGTGTTTGTTTTGCAGACAGCTAAATCCTTTCCTCCCAGTGCCACTGAGCCATAGACAAACACCATGGTATTGGCACACTACATGCTCAAAGAGTATGTTTTGACAGTTTAATCAAAGGGGTTGGGGGTGATCTCTAGGCTGCTGGCATGGTCCCAAGCTAATTCATTTTTTTTACCTCATATATCTTCTTTAAGCAGCTGATAAGCTTTCAGATTTCCCAACAGGTGCCACCACTCGTGCCAACCTTGTTGTCCCAAAGCTGCAGGTGTTGGCTTGACAGGGTCAGTGAGAAGCCCTGCTGGGTAAAGAAAACTGGAGGGTCTTGTCTGGTTCCATAGTATTTCACATGGAAGAATAAAATAAGCTCAAAATGAACCTGCCTTTGTGCCAAAGAGAGAGGCCTTCTGCAGAGATGTTTTCATTTTCTGTTTTTTTTTCAACTAAAGGTAGAGAAGATGGGAAAACAGAATTTTTACCTGGAGAGAAATTCCAGTATTTTGGGATTTGGTTTTTACCTTTCAGTAAAAATGTTTGTCACAAAGGTGTTCCTGAAATGAGCTGAACTATTTTGGAGCAATGAGTGCTCCTGGTTTTGCTGTCACAGTGTGTCATCAGATATATAGCTTAGGTGAAACATCCAGAGACCATGGGGTCATTGAGTACCCAACAGCAGCACCCATGAAGCACTGAACAGCCGAAAGAGACACAGAAATTAGTGCTGAAGCCATGCAGACAGGTTGTCTAATTTGGGTCTTCTGGTAGAATATACAAACAGTAAATCAAAATCAGAAAGTTCTTAAGGAAGTTTTCAATATGGTGGAAGCCACATCTCCTTGGGAAAATAGCTGGCTTTAAACCTTTTTTCTTGTTAGTTAGGAAGCATGTTACCCTGTTTGATGCTCCAGGAGAAAAGGTCTTGCTCATGCTCCAGCCCACCCTCAAGAAAGAAACACTAACTTGCTGTGGCAGGGGTCAGATCCCATAACACACAGCCAGGGCTTTTGTTGTCTTTATCACAAAGGTCTTGGTCTTTGCTTCTTTCCTGACTCTTTGGACACAGCCTTGGGACTTCACCAGTCTCAGAGACAAACCAAATCTTATAAACGGGACCCAGAAAGCTCCTGTTGAGTGCACTGAAGTTTTCTCTAAGGCAGGAGGCAGAAGTTACTGGCTCTTTCAGAAGTTTTTCTGAACCTTTTGGATATATTGTAGTATTTCTCCAGCTTTCTTTCAGTGTCTGGAGAGTGTACACCAGTGGTTTGTTAGGGGATACTTCAGGCATAGGGCTACTCACTGGAGGGGAGCAGTACTCCACACCAAGTGGACTTTTCACCATCTTGTCAGGTCACTTGCAACAGACTCGGAGAACCAGCAGGCAGAAAACCACAATTTGTCAACAATCCTTTCAGGTTTATTCTGTTGTAGCACATTATCCCTGGGGGTCAGTACGGTTGTGGTCTGGAGTTTATTTGATTTCTTTATTTGCTCTTCTTGCTTTCTTGAACAGGGACTGCAGGGCAGTTTCAGGAAGGAGAAAGGCAGTGTCCTGTTCCTCATCCCCCCTTTCAGGGTGGGAGCACATGTCTCCAGTGAGAAGAATGAATGCAAGTTACTTTTACACGTCTCCCTTTTTTTGTCCTGCCCCTGGACTGCATGGTAGTCAGAATAGCCTGAAGGTTGCTTTTCTTTGGATACTGGGCTGTACTCAGAGTGGGTGTATGACAGAGGTCAGCTTTGCGTGGTGTCACGGTTCTTGCTGTTCACTTTGTGTAACTTACAGCCTCTGCAGAGCACTATAGTTGTTTCTCACAGGGCTGTGATAAGAGCCACTTAAACACTTAGTAGACATCCTTCCCTGGAGAGGTGGGACAGAATTTGGACAGGAGTGCCTGGGAGAGGGCTCACCTTGTGCACTTGGGCAGCCTTTCTGCACAAGTTGTGCTACAGGGCAGAGAAAAGGAAACAGCCTCACAGGACCATCGGATAATTCAGATTGGAAGAGGCATCAGGAGGGCTCTGGTCCAACCCCTGTGCTCAGAGCTGGGTCAGCTGAGTTCAGACATCTATCGAGGCACATTGCCAGAGAGACTCTTGTCATGTGCGACAAACAAGTAACTCTTCTTCAGGTGCTTCTGTTTTTTGAAAGCAGTAATATTTCCAGGAAACTGTGATATAAAAAGCAGCAGAAAAATACTTTAGTAAAAAGCCCTGAAATTTTTTTTCTGATCTTTAAATATTGTCCTGTATGTGTTCTGTTATATCTCTCCAACCTTGAGGTAGAAGCTCTCCAACCTCTCTTGAGGCAGATTGTTTCTTCCTTTACAAAACGCCCAGGTATCTATATTTTAAACATCTTCCTCAGTTCCCCTCTGGCTATGAAATAATTTATTATTTTGCATGATAGACGTTTCATATAGGCTGGAAACAGATATGGAGACAAGTTCTGATAAAGGCTGGGAATCATCTGACAGTTTCAGTACAAGTTTAGGTGCTCCACACCACTTTTGATTGCCATTTATTTTATATTTCAGTACCACAGTCAGACTGGAGATAATGGAAATTACCATAAGGAGCTAGAGCACAGCCAGGAACTGGGTGCAGGGGAAATAGCTAGCTTTAAAGACAAAGTAACAGGAGGTTTCTAGCAGATCTGATCTGACCCTGCTGGTTTCTGTTAATGACCTTTACACAAACAGGACAAATGCAGCACTGACAGAATTGGGAAGCATCATCATACAGTACAGTATGAGAACATGAGCAGGAAAGGATGGAAAAAGGATTGTAGATGTGGCTAAAAAAAATTGACCACAGGATACTAAAAAACCCCTTTAGGACAAGAAAGTCTGACATAAAATTCTACTACAAGCTGATTAGGGAGAAGTGACTGAGGTAGGTTTGAACATACTTGTCAATGACAAGTGTCAAGACACATGTAAGAGACAGAGATAGGAAAACACACCCCTAGGATTCTTCAGGAAAGGGAATTTTAAATACCACTGGGTAATATCCTGATAAGCCCTCCTCTAAAATACAGCAGTTAGGAATTTTGTAATCTGTTTTCAAGAAAAATGAACTGAAACCAGAAAATTCTGTCCAGCTAGTCAGAGAATGAGACAATCTGTAAGAGAACAGAAAATAATTAATTAAATGTAAAAAGAAAGGCTAAGTGATTGTAGAGTATGCTTTTACTCTACAAATACAACCAGAAAATATATACTTGACATGGTTACATGCTTTTGCTTTCTGTTGTGTCCTTTTTTCTGGGCTTTTTGTGGAACTATCTGGACTTGAGCAGATTTAGGAGTGGCAAGAAAACCAGTGGGACACACTCAGATTTAGCAGGTAATTCCTAGGGTATTAGCAAGCCACTTTGTGTTTGTCTCCATATCTTTTTTTTCTCCTTTCCTTCTGAAGCTGTTGCAAAGCCATACTACTGAAGTCAATTAATTGGGCTGATATTTGTTTGGATTATTTTTGGAGAAGTATTCTGTTCTTGTGTCACCCTTCCCCTTTCCTTGTGAGTGGTTTCCATTTAGAAAGGCCCACATTTCTTTTGGGAGATTTCCTAAAAACAGCTCACAAATAAACCTACATCATGTACCAGACCTTACTTCTGGAGTGGAGACTACTGCTACTTCCTCCCATCCCATACTCATTTACAACCCTCCTCAAGTTTTAATCTCTTCTTCAGGGGACTAGCTTTGATTTCCATATCATCTTTCCCATTCTGTAGATTACATTTGCCATCAGTGCATCCCTCCTTAGTGAAAATCTAAGTAAATTGTTTCTTTAATTTTGGGATCACACCTAGATGATCTTTAATCTAGATGTTACCCAATCATCAGGACTAGCAGGCAAACTCTTCTCCTTGTTTCCTTCTGCTGTATATTTCCAAAGAACATTTTGTTGTTTGCCTTGCGGGATCTATCTCAGATCGATTTTTGACAGTTCCTGGTTTTTTTACCCTTGTATGTCCTAACCTGTGAAATCTAGCTTTACGTACTGCTCTGTCCCTTTGCCTTTGTAGCTCTTGTAAGCTTTTTGCTTATATCCTTTGCTTGTGTCCTTTATAAGGGTATAATATATTTAACATCCTTTTAAAGGTGGGTATTTATTTACATAAGTGTGGAATCCATTTCTATAATTTTTTCTTCTGACTGAGGGTAAAGATTTCAGTTACTTTTAGCTCTTCAGACAGTGGAAAAATCTTTTCTCCTTCTGCAGTCAAGCTGCTGTATAATCTCAATCCAACTGATTTTACTAATCAGCTTCCTTAGCTTGTCTAAATTTGCTTTTCTGAAATCCAAATCCTTAGCTAAAGACCTGCTGGTATTTATTCTCTGAATTTAAATATAAACTGAATCAATTTGTGATCATTCTACAGTTACTTTCTATTATTCTGTGCCATTAACTATCCCTCTCTTAATGCCCTTTTCACTTGCTGAAATCCCACAGCGTAACATCTCATTGACTGTCTGTAACTGCGATGAATAAATGTGTTGGCTAATATATCCATGAATACCTTGTCATTACTGGTATTGATAGTGTTTGTTCTTCAGCTAGTATTTTGGAAATTCAGCCTTCCTATAACACTACAAATGCCTGTAGTATTTCTCTTTGAAATGAAATGAGAGCGCTCTCAGACCAACTTGAAATTGCAACATCTCAACTTGTACGAAAACTCAACAGCATCCTCGTGGCTAAACTGAGGA
>NW_010136975.1:0-7905 GCF_000699245.1 Pterocles gutturalis | reverse complement strand
CCGGAGATGCTCAGCCCCAAGCCCGGCACCGGGGACCCTCCGCGCCCCCCCGGGGACACAGGGCCAGGGTCTGTCGGTGGGGTTTTTCTCCCCTCCTTCCCGCCGCGGTTTTGGCAGCGTGGGAGGCAGCGCTTTGACCCACCCCCCCAGGGCGAGTCCCACGGCCGCGAGTGTCGGTGCTGGCTCAGCGCCCATCTGTGGCTCCATTCTCCCCCCACCTTTCCCTGTTTCTCGGTGTTCCCTAGCAATGAATGTCTCTCCTTACCACCACAGCCTCACCGAAAGATTTCAGCTGGTCCCACTGCAAGTTCAACCCACAAGTAATTTTTGCACCGTCCGCAGCCTTTCCCTTCTTGCCAGCCACCCCACGGTGTTTCTGCCTGTTTCAAGTGACCTCTATCCTCCTGCTCCTCGTGCCCTGTGCCCAGCTTTCCCTTTGTCCCTTGACAGCTGCCTTCAGAAGACAAGATACAGCAGAGATGGGAGCGGCACACAACCAGCCCAGCTCCGCTCCATCCCTGCAAGCAAGCCCTGCTGAAATCTGACCAACTTTTGCCTCCAGGCCTTGGATCGGCTCTTTGGCAGGTGGCATTTCCCCTGAGAGTACTTACATGCAGTCTCCAACCCACCTTTCAGCTCCCACTGCTCCGAAATGAGACAAAGTGCAAGATGCTGGAGCCCCATTTCAGCTTTTTCTCCATGCTTGAGCAGCAGGTATGTAGCACACCCAAGAGCAAAATCCTAAACACCAAGTGCACATAGAACAAAGGAGTGCAGGGTGTGTTCAGCTCACCCCCACCAGCTGAAGAAGGGGGGGCTGCGGCCACTCCGAGACCAGCCCTGGAGGGTTGCATGTCCTCACAAGGGGCCCATGGGCAAGTCTGGAGCCCGTTCTCCTGCCAAAGCTGTGATGGGATTTGGAGGGTGGAAAAGCACCTCACAGAGACAGATTTCTGACAGCAGATGGATTGTTATCAAGCCAAGGCAGGGCAGGGCAAGACACATCGCTGAGAGACAAGTGGGTGAATTTTTCAAGACAGTTTTTTACCAGGAAGATGATTAACCCGTAGAGCAGCTTCTCTACCACCAGAACAGGCTCTCCCACCTCAGGCATCTCCTTCCTGAACGCAGCTCCATAAGTTTGGTGCACGTGTGATGAGATGGCCCTGCAGCTCCCAGGGGTTCAGAGGTCTCTGGCGTGCAGCAGCTGCAATGCCAGAGGTACAGCCCTCACACAGGATGGGCAAAGCTCTGCCCACACCCAACACCCTTTCTTCTGAGCAGGCAGGGCCCAGCTTGCGTCTGTGCCGTTACAAGGGGCACACAGACCTCCTGTCACAGCCTCCAGCAGCTTGGTTGCCCCGGCAGAGCTCAGAGAGGCCAGGCAGAGGCAGCTGCCCTAGTCCAAGGGCAAAAATCAGCAGGTGTGAAAGCCTCCCCAGCTCCAGCAGCCTCACCGCTGCCCCAGTCTGTTGCATCCAGGTGGGAAGAGAGATGGGCAGCTCCAGGCATGCATCCGTGCTGACGCAGAGTGGCACTAACAGCACTGGGGGATCAATCCCTATGAAGGTGTACTGGTAGCACAGCAGGATGAGGGCCTTGTGCTGGATGCAGCAGACTGCAGAAGCATGAGCTCCAGGCTCTCCGCAGAGCAGAGGCAAGAGGACCTTGTTCTTCCCTTCCCTCAAGCAGCAGATAAGCTGCAGGGCCTGCTGTCCACAGCTGGCTTCCCCATGCTGTATTCACCACAGCCAGGCAGAAGGGAGCAGAGCCAGCACGAAGTGTCCCCACGCCTGGGACCTCTGCCAGGGCCCCTGGAGAGAGGGGCATAGCAGACTGGAGAGCCCCAGCACCCCACAGCACCTGCCCAGGCAGCAGCACCCAGCCCACAGCCACACAAGGGAGCTGCTTGCCATAGGACAGCCTCTGAAGGATCAAAAGCTTTGCTCGTCTGCCCTTTGGTGCTTCCCAGCTGCATGACGGGGCTCTGGACACTGCGTACATGCCCTCTCTGTGCTAAACTAACTGGATGGGATCCAAAAGGCCCAAAGCAGCTTGTGCTTGTGCCTCCAGCATGCCTCACGTGGGGCAGTGCCACTGCTGGTAGGAGCTGGCAGAGGCAGAGCAGAGCTGCCTGCTGCCTGCTCCAGCAGCCTCCTACCTGCTCTGGGCAGCAAGGCAGAGCGCTGTGTTCCCACAGCCCAGAGAGGGTGGCCTCTTGCAGGCTGAGCAGGCAGCAGGGTTAACCCCACGCAGGGAGGACACCACGAGGCTCCTGGAGCAGGACAGGGACTTTGCCAGAGGCACAGAGGGGAACCTCTGAGCATTGGGTCAGCCCAAATCAGCACTTGTTCTCTACAAGCCTCCCCGGCATGCGCAGGGCAGAGGAACAGCTGCATCCTTGGATGAGAACCATATTTATTTCACGGACACAGAATTGCACTGGTACTTGATTCTACACACGCTGGGGACACACAGCAGCAGGGCCCCATGGGCTGGGCCAGGCCACTGGGGACAGAATTCACACAGAGAAAATAGTTTCTTTCCTGGTGTTGATCGTTCGGTGGGATGGGGCTCTACACAGCCGGGCTCCTGCCGCCAGGCAACTCCCACCCCAGTCAAGGATAGAAACATTAAATAAGTATATACAGCACCTCTTGGGGCGGGCTGGAACAGGCGGGGTGGAACAGGGCTCAGTTGCCCATTTTTACTTTAGATGTCTAGAAAGAAAGAAGAGAGATTAGACTGTGTCCCACAGAACCCAGCCCAGGACCCCAGTCCCACCATGCCCAAACACCCCAGCACCATCCAGAAGCTGCAGACAGTTTATCAGCCCTGCTGATAAGACATGAGCATTGCACACGGCACACACAAGGTGATGCTCTCAGTGACACTTGCTCAGAGGGGCCATCAGAAGGGTTCACACTGCTGCACATAGGCACACCATGCTGTGGGGTGCTGTGCCACCCCAAACCATGCGAGCTGCCTCCCTGTCCCAATGCAGAGGATTGTGCTGGAGCTCAGATGTGTCTCCCCAGAGCTGAAGAGCACTCAGGGTGACAGGCACCTTGTGCTCACATAAGCCTAGTGGCCCCAGGAGGCAGGTACCTGCAGGATAGCAACGATGACCCCAAACAGCCCTATGGCACTGCCGAAGATCTCCACAATCAGGATCTTGACGAAGAGGCTGGCATTCTGGGCATCAGCCAGGGCAGCCCCGCTGCCCACGATGCCCACACACACCCCACAGAAGAGATTGCACAACCCCACGGTCAGGCCAGCCCCAAACATGGAGAAACCTGTGAGAGAAGAATGCTGCAAGAGCAGAGAGTAACCCCCTGCCACCTGCACCCAGGGCACTCTGCAGCAGCTCTGCCTTGAGATGACAGAAGACCCAGAGCTGCCAAGTGCCAGCAGCATCCTCCTGTTTGGAGCAGACTGCTCCAGGGTGTGCCTTGGCTCCTTCAGTGCCAGGCCAGCCAGTGACTGCGATCTGCTGCTGCCTGTGGGAGAAGCTGTGCTGCCACTGGGCAGCCCAGCCCCACTGGATGCAGGAGGGCATCAAGAAGGCAACTAAACAGCTGCTTTTTGGCAGAAGAGCCGCATGTCCTTCAGACACCTGCAGCAGGCCATGGGCTGTCAGAAGGCAGTGGTCTGGGGACAGCAATGCTCACAGTGACGGCACCAGGGACTGAGCAGTCCTTACCTGCATGGTAGTTCCTTGCTCCAATCGCCTCTGGGGTGACTGCAGTGAAAGGCTGAGAGAAAGCACATAGCCTGGGTTAGTGGCAAGTCTGTGGTCTCTGTGAGAGGTACCCATTCCCGATACGGCATGAGGCAGCCACATTTTGGCCAAAGCTGGTCCCTGACTCCACGTTCCTTCATGGCTTCATGACAGTTGCCTTGTGTGTGCTCCCCCAACCCACTCTTCAGTGGGGACAAGAGCCACCACACAGACCAACAGCCCAGGAGCTCCCAGAGCCACAAGAGCATCCAAAGTTCCCACAGGGCCACTGCTCACAACACTCACTGGCCCATCCCCAGCTGCCCACCCTGTGTCCCCAAGGCTGGCACAGGGCTGGCAGGACAGCCCAGGTCCTTCCGTACCTCAGCCATGTTACTGATGACAATTGCCATGATGATCCCGTAGATGGCCACAGCCTCGCAGAAAATGATACTGTGGGAGAAAGGCAAAGTCTGAGCACAGGGCCCCAGGCTCTGCCCCACCCTGAGCAGCCCCCCGCCACTTCATGCCCAGTCAGCCAGCAGCCAGACCCCCCCACAGCCATATCTGAGCCTGCCCGACTGCTGCCAAGGGCGGAAAGGTGGCCCGGCCTTCCCACTGCTTCCCTCTCACACAAGGCAGAGCTGCCAAGGACAAAGGCCAGGTGCTGGTGGTTGTGCTGTGCTGCCTGAGGAAGCTGCAATGACCCTGTGGGAAGCAGGCCCAGGGAGCCCTGCCTTCCACCAGCCCCCTCCTGCTCCTTTGGGGAAGGGCTGTGCAAAGCCTGGCCAGGGGAACACTCACCTGGGGCAGGAAGCGTGATCTCAGGGTGTTTGTTTTGAACACACTGGGCTCACTCACTGTGTGATACTGCACAGTGACTCTTCAAAACAGCACTCTGGCCCCTTTAGGGCTCTTTGCTTTGGAAACAAACAGCTCAGAGAGGAACATTCTCCCAGCAGCACCCAGTTAAAGATAGGACAGGAGCCTCCGCACCAGGCTGGGACCTGCCCCGCTCAGGCACAGCATAAGCACTAACCCCAGGTCTGTGCTTACCTGACCAGGTTCTTGGTTTTGATCCGAGGGGCTTTGACTCCACCACCAATGATGCTGGAGCCCGTGATGTAAATCCCCCTGTGGCAGACAAGGGTGGTTGGTGGAGGGTCTGGCACTTGCCGAAGGATTCAATAGGGAAACCAGGATCTTCCAGCTGAGCAAAGAATCGGGCACGCAGCTGGGGGACACTGCAGAGTTGGTCTGTCCACCCCCAGGGTACAAGTGGTCCCAAGCTCCACCACCTACACCAGCAGAACTGCTGGGGCACAAGAGCCACCGCTGCATGTCCTGGGCACAGGGGCACAGCTTCCAGAGAGCCAGGGACATCCCTACTCCTCCACTGCCATTGCAGCCCATGAGGTGGTCTGCCCAGACCTTCCAGGAGCACAGCAACCTGGCCTCACTGCTGCAGTGACCCACCCAGGCCCACACCCCTGCACTTACACGTTGTTCTGCCCCTGCCCTGCGAAACCACAGTATAAAAGTGACTACCGAGGTGGGACAGCAGGAGCCTGCTGAAGAGCCAACCCCACTCACCAAGCAGCTCCCACCACGGACAGGGAGATGGCCAGGCCAATGCCCAGGTTACACCACATGAACGGTGAGGTCTCTGTCAGGAACCTGGAGAGGAAGAAGTGCCCCAAGTTAAAACACAGGCTTAGTCCCTCTAGTCCTGGTGCACACACCCACAACAGGTATCCCTCGCCCCATCATGCAGACTGAGATGGGCTGGGCACTGCCAGACAGTGGGACACAAGAGCCTTTCTCTGCCAGCCAGCAACCCAGGACCCTCACCCACATGGACCGAGACCTTCCTCCCAAACCCTCACTGCAAAGGGGAAGCTGGGCTGGGAGTCTGCTGGGAGAGGGGGTGGGCTGGGACAGAGGTGGAAAGGGCTGTGATGGCTGCACCAGGACCCTGTATGGACCCAGCCACACATACATGTGGGCTGCCTATCCCGCCTCACAGGGAGCACTGTAGCTTGTTCCCCTGCAGTACAGTGACCACTGCCTGGCACTCAAAGGCAAGTGCTGTTTCCTGCTAGGCACTGCCAACACCACCTCCTCACACAGCCCTGTGCTTGGCGGGGAGGATGCCAGCATTTACAGGGAACTCACCAGGCCACATCGAAGCGGAAGCCCAGGTCAAATATCGTGTAGCAGATCCCTGGAAAGCAAGAGTGACATGGGAACCTTCAGACAGGCAGCAGCTACTAGCCTGGTGCTACTGTTTCCTCCCCTACCTGCAGAGCCTTGGGGGCAGAGGCCCAGGAGCACACCACACCATGCAGGAAGGTTACTGGGAAGACTGGCTCTGGTGTGCAGAGTTGTGGGGCAGGGTACCCCACCAAAATCCAATCCCAGCAACCCCAGCATTCCCACATCAGCACAGGACAGAGACAACCTAGACCCATGATACTCCCAGACCCCATCCCAGCCTTCACCAAGAGGATTGCTGTGGTTGCTGTAACCATTTTCTGTTCCCAATGTTTCCCCCAAGGTTAGTAATTTCCAGGGAAATCTGTACTCCAACATGGGCAGGAGACACCAAAATGCAGCCCTGAGAAACCCAGAAAAGCCCTTCCTTTCCAGGGAGGGATTACAAGGGCACTTCACCCTGCTGTACCCCAACGACTTGCAGCACGTAGCTGGAAAAGATAGACCTGGCCCTAAGGAACAGATAAGTGCAGGAAGCATGGCACTGTCTGCTCCACACCAGATAAAGAGGGTGAACGGATGGCTCCTCACTGTTACTGACTAGAGCCAGCAGCTCTGTGACACCACCCCACATATGTCTGGAAAAAGAAGAAACAGGAGACTTCTGAAATGCTTAAAATCAACGAAGAGGCCATTGCATGTGTGCTGCTGCTCCCTTCCCCCTATCATCACAGCCTGGAGGCTGGGGTGACAGCAAGCCAGCAGTGTGCCCAGTGGCAGGACCAGGTGCCCCAGGTCAGAGGAGCCCTTCCCTGCCCACAGCCAAGACCCCAAGAACAATTCATTCTGTGGGAAGGAGTTGGTGTTGCAGCATAGGGAGACCTGCCAGCCTCACACCAGGGATGTCCCCATCGTCCCTGTGTGCTAAACCCCTCCACACACAACTCGGGGCTCACCACCCCACACACTGGGAGGACATACAAACGCTGCGACGTGAGCAGGCCTGGAAACGGGAAGCACCAACGCTGGTCACTCCTCCTGCCTGCAGAATTGCGGTGCCCCCTCCCCTGCACCAACATGCACAAATGAGGAATGGTGTCACCACGGCTGGGGAGCGTGAAGGGACACAGCACCCCAGTCCACATGCCTGGTGACCTTCAGGGATGATCTCTACAGTGCTGGGCCCAGCCAGTCTGTGACTTGTGTTTTGGCTTCACTGCTCGCTCGGCTGGCAGAGCAAGAACTGAAACCAGCCAGCCTCAGCTGCCCCCACTCCCCGGGAGTGGTAAAGAAGAGCTACAACCAGCTGAGGGCAGATCCTCAAGGCACCTTCCATCTCTTCAAGAGCACATGTAGCCTTGCATTCATATACAAAGAAAACCGGGTGCAGGATGCTTTGTGAACTCTGGCTCACAGCTCTGCAGCCAGGACAGAAAAGAGCGAGGGCAGCACGACAGGAGCACCAAAGCAGGGCTCAGGACAAGGAGGGAAAGCACAAAGAGGCACTACTGCAACACTATGCAGAGCAAGACCACTTCCTGCTCATGCCTTCCCCCAAAAGGGATTGCAACAGGGCAGGGGAAGTTAGGAGTATCTGGGCTCAGCTCGCCAACATTTTCCAACAGTCTCAGGTTTCCACTGTGTGTGCGAGCTTGTGTGAGCTGCATGATTCAGAGAGCCCAGGAAGGCAACCCTGCGCCCAGCACTGGGTTCACCAGGCCCTGGAAACACGAGGGAGTGAGACACTGCTTCCGATTGTCTCTCCCCTCACCCAAATGCTGAGGCGGGAGCTAAGGTCTCCCCACCCTCTGCCTGGCTTGTGGTCACTTCACTCACCACTGAAAGAGGAAATAACCAGCAGCTCCAGCACAGTTCAGAGCACAACATCTTTCCACTACTCCTTGGAGTTGTCCCCTTCCCAGGAAGCATTAAATCCATCCTCAGTGGCACTGAGCCCAGTGCCATCG
>NW_010136974.1:0-271 GCF_000699245.1 Pterocles gutturalis | reverse complement strand
AGCCGTTGAAGAGCCTCAGGGCATCTTTGAGCAGCTCCTCTTCAGACCCGGCAGGGTCACCATCTGGGTCCCCAAAGGCTTGGTGCCTGGGGATGCTGGTGGCACCATCTTTGTTGTCCCCCTCCGTGCCCAAGCAGCATCCGTGAAGCCTCAGAGCCTCTTCCCGGAGCTCCATTTCGGTCCAGAAAAAGTCACCGGCCGTGTCCGCAAGGTCGTCATGGTGGGGGGGCAGCACATGGGTCCCCCAACCACCAGGCGGGTGTTGCTGCCC
>NW_010136973.1:0-647 GCF_000699245.1 Pterocles gutturalis | reverse complement strand
TTGGCTTCACCTCCCGCTTGCAGTGTTTGGGAAGAGGTTTGGTGGGGCTGATCCCACCCTGGCAGCACTCATTGTCATCTGGCCCCGGGGGACCCCGGCACCCCCTGTCCTCACCTAACCGCAGCAGGTAAAATCCTTTCTCCTTTACTTTGGCAGATGCAATGGTGACCCGTCCCCCATGTGTCCCAGCCCCGCTCGGTGCTGAGCCCCGTCAATAACCCCACGCCACGGCACCGTGCACCATGGGGCTGTCACACCGTGTGTCCCTCTTGCTGGCCCTCGCCCTGGCCCCGCTGGGTGCCAGCACCTGGCAGTGTCCCCGCATCCCGTACAGCTCCACCAGGAACTTCTCCGTCCCCTATGCGCTGCCCAGCCTGGACGCTGGCAGCCCCGTGCAGAACGTCGCCGTCTTCACTGACTCCACTGGCCTCGCTGCCATCTTTGTGGCCGTTCGCAACCGCATCCTGCTGGTCACCCCTGAGCTGCGCCTGCGCTCCATCCTCATCACCGGCCCCGTGGGCAGCACGGAGTGCGAGATCTGCCACCTGTGCCCGGTTGCTGCAGACAGCCTCGAGGACACGGACAACGTCCTGCTGCTGCTGGACCCGCTGGAGCCGTGGCTGGACAGCCGTGGCACGGCACCGCAA
>NW_010136972.1:0-5123 GCF_000699245.1 Pterocles gutturalis | reverse complement strand
TTTTCCAACCTGAATGATTCTATGATTAAGCAAACCTGTTTCCAGCATCCTCAAGCAAGCAGAACTGCAGCACTGCTATCACTTTATACTAACATTTCCCACCAGGGCTAGTGACACCGAGCAACACAAATCTGTGTTAAAGAGGACCTAGCGCACTGATGCTGCAATAAGTCAGCTAATACCTGATTCACTACCAGCTAGAGATTACTAGTTACTGGTTTATGTACCAAACATGTTAATATTATCCAGAACTAATCACAGGGGGAGGGAGGAGATCACACACACCCCCCTCCACACCAGAAGATGTTCAGATTGTTTTTAATGGATGCAACAAGGAGAAAAAGACACTTACTGCTGCAGATACTATTTGGGCAGAAATTCCTTTCAGAAGTGAGAGCCGTATAACTGATCCATGGAGTGAGAGAGAATCTGGGAGTTTTTTCTTCCTAAGGAAATAAGAAATAAATCAAATGCTTTAGAGCAGAATAAAAATTTGGGAACTCTGCCTAACCTACAGCTGGGCATGCACCATAACTCATGCAGCTTCCACTCTTGTTCTTGGGGCCTACATACACAGAATGAAACGGACATGAGGTTATTAGCAAACCACTGTGCCTCCATAAAGTTTCTTTTTAACTCATCTCCCAGGAAAAAAAAATATTCCTTCAAACAAATTGTCAGTTTCAAGCACGTATCTGCAAACCTTAGAATTTATTAATAAAGCCTGAAAGCAACACTTTTGCTCATTAATTAATCTTACAGTGAGTCAGGAAGTTTCAACCTTTAAATGTCTAAGGAAAATACACAATTGAAAAAGGCTCATGAGTAGAATTTGGACCCCTAGGGAAACTGGATGTATGCTTAAAGAATAACATTCAGTTAAAGCACAGCTGATCTGATAGGAAAGGTAAGTGTTTCTGTTTATGGAGAAAATGTCTTTAACAGTAACCGGACAGTTATTTCTACAGAGCATTGGTATACTGTAGCACTGCACAGTTGCCATTTTGTTGCCAAGCACAGACTGGTAGGGAGCCAAGACACCAAAACATTTGCTTCTTCTCTCTCCAGAGGTGCACAAGGAGGTGGCTGGCATGGAGGCTGAAGAGACATGTTGTTAACAGCATATATTATGGCTAAGGACCATAAACACGACAACCAGCTTCACCCAAACACAATAATACTTCCAAGTTTTTCTCCCCCACTCCATACTGAAAGTAAGGGTTACATTTCACACAATACAAACCATCTCATCTGAAAAAGAAGGGACAGCAAGCCAGTACACCACCACATGCCACCACAAACCATCCCACTTGGAGTGTCCATATGCTATGCAGTCATACAATCACACCTTCTTATGGCACGTAAGAAGGTCATGGGAATGGCTCCAGGATGTAGGATCAGCTCGTCATTGGAGTAATTAATGAGATAAGTCAGCAGTATTATAGCTAATTATCACAATTCAGCCTTCGATTTACAGGAGTGACAGCAGTTCACTTGCCTTTTAAAACCAACTGCCCGCTGCTTGCAGACTCTGGAAGTCATCAGACACACCTTTGAAAGATTTTCTTTAAAGTCATCACGGTTCAGTGTTTTAAAGATTCCATTAAAATTCAGAGAAATTTAAATACTCCATCTCCCATAAAAATGCATTTATCACTCAAACAGGCTAGCAGAAATAAAACCCATCTTTGCCTACTTAATCCTGCAGGAATAACACTGTTCTGCCAAAAGCAGCTTCACTGCAGTCCCTGCAGCACCCCCCGGGACTTCAGCACCAGGATACAACCGGCAGGAGACAAAACCCACACGTGCAGTTAGGGTTCCTGCCCAGGCAACAGACAAATTGCGTGCTCACAGCAAAGCTCAGGGAGGAGGTGCCTCAGAAGTTTCACCTGCTCTTAGCTTTGGATTGCTCTTCTACCCACCCAAAGAAGAGTTTGTTTTTGATGCACATAAGCAATTAACCTCCCAGGCTCTCAGGCCTGCAGTACCTTTTCAGGTGTGTCCGGTCCCCGCTGTCAGAGCTCGCTACAGAAGATGTGTCGTAGGAGTGTGTATCCGTGTTATCAATGTTCAGGAGAAAGGGATCCTCCAAAATGAAAGACTCCTCTTCATCATCAGTCTGAAGGAAGAGAATTGCCACAGCTTACTGAACATTCAAAAGGCACGACACCCTAACTCCAACACTAGCAAAACAGCACCAATTAAGCATAAAAATGAAGGAGAGGACAAGACAGCTTCATATGTAAAAAACACAACTAGGAATTATTTTACTAAACTGATTCTGTGGAAGAACTGGTTTCCAGAACTCCCAGTAATCACAGAATAGGGCTGGACAGAAAGTTACTCAAGTAATAATTTTTTCCCAGATATGATCTACTTCATCAAAACTTTAACAGACTAAACTAAGCTGCTCTCAAAAGTCTCCAACTGGTAAGAGAAGGTCTAGAATCCTTATCTTCTACTCCAGCACTTCACCAAGTGGTGGCTACAAGTCTAGCAGTCCCTCCAGCTGCGCTGAGAGCTGATTTTGCTCTTCTGCTGGTGATCTCTCTTTCCCCACAGGCTTAGTCTGGAATTGTTTTTACAGCAATTTTTAAACAGCCACTCTCCCTGATGTCTTCTAAATTCAGTACAGTTCCTCAAGCCACAGAGCCAGAGAGAGCAAACACAATACCCCACCTAATGCCAAAGGCGCAGAGGATATAGCAGGTGCTCCTCATTTGTCTTACAGGTGGCAGCCCTGTGCCCACTAAGTGTCTTTTTTTTTTTTCCCCCCCAGTGCAGCTGTATAACTTTTTGGCTCCGTCAGGTTGTTACCCACTACAATCGTTTTCACAGGATGCTTTGCCGGTTATTCCCGTCCCATATGCACTGAGATAAATATCACTGGAGTAAAACTTTATATTTGCCTGCACTGAACTAGGCTTTCTTCAGATTATCTCTCAATTTTGAGACTATCAGCAAAACACTCCTCTGAGACAGATA
The DNA here is from genome assembly GCF_000699245.1 of Pterocles gutturalis. Lineage (NCBI taxonomy): Eukaryota > Metazoa > Chordata > Aves > Pterocliformes > Pteroclidae > Pterocles > Pterocles gutturalis. The sequence continues at coordinate 2,135 of NW_010136972.1, read as the reverse complement.
CGACTGCATCTCCTACCAGTTTGGCATCACTCAAATTCAGTAAGTTCCCTCCACCCTCATCACCCAAGAAATCAGCAGAAGGAGGACACACCAGGTGTATGCTGCCCTTCAACATCCCCTCCCACCTGGGCAGCAAATCACCGGTGACCATTCCTCTTGCCCCTGCACATACTGCCCGGGACACCTCGTACCTCTAGCTTTAACACAGCTTTTTTAAAAGAACTGTCACCTCTCCCAGGCTCCTTGTCACTTTATACTAACTTCCTAGGAATTCCAACGACCAATTTCCTCAGTTTGGTAAAAATCCTTTTTTCATGGAGTTTGTCTTTATTACCATACCCTTCTCTTCCTTTTTAAGAATCATACCCATGTAGCTACTATAAAATAAATGCACTGAACTGGGTGTGAGACAAAGTCAATTCTCCCCTGCAAGGTCCCACAGGAGCTCATTACTTCTGCCAGAGGGCTAAATATGCGAAACAGACAATATAAATGGACTTGTGAAGAAACGAGTTCTCATCTCCTCTCACAACTTAAGAAGTGCCCAGAGTCCTTTATATTTATTTTTAGCTAAAAGAAAAAAAAGTGTTTGATGACCCTGACTTTTAACGGACTGTGAACATGCTTAAATCTGATGGATTATCTTTCAGCTGTGAATATTTTGACTGAAAAAATGAAGTTCCCTATTACACTGAAGTACTGAGGCCTGAGCACCAGGCCTTGAGCCAAAGCTGACCTCTAGATGAACCCCTCCAACAGAACATCATAGAAGAATAGTACCTGATCATTAGTAAAGTGTGTGTGCTCATTAGCAAATAGCTTAAAGTATAATCACTAATGAAGATCAAATGTTGTGAGATTGTACCTTCCTCCCATGTTCAGAGACAGGTTATCGAGGCCGTAGGACCAGCTGTCTGGCCTTGGTTGGAGCAATGTGGTCAGAGCCAAACAGACAAAGAAACTCTCTTGGTTCCTCCTTGAGCCCTGGCCAGGTTTGGGAGGGGGGGGGGATGATGCCAGGTGTTCCACATTTGAAGTGATGTCAGCTTGTTTATTCAATAGCACAAAAAGCTGGAGCCTCTTGCAGCGACTTTGGAGACCTCACCTACAAGTGGACGCACTGTGTAGGACCTCCTGATTGCTGGAACAGGCTCTCCAAATCCTCGCTGCAACTGGGGCTCCCCAGTGACTGCAGATCTGGATGATGGTAATGAGGGCAATTGGTGATGTATCTTATTTAATCACCATGGTTGACCCCATCTAGCAATACTTATCTTCTTTGTACTGTACTGTTTTGTCTTTCATCCGACTGCTTTATACTATATTCTCTTATACTGCTTTATCTTTACTTATTATTTTGTTGTTATCGCTTTAACCATAAGTACAGATAAGCTCAACTCCTTAACTTGGTGTCTGTGTCCCTTGCGCTGACCCCATCTATTAGCAAAACACACACACTCAGCTGAAGACGTGCTTTGTCAGCTATTGGTATCAGGAAATTATGAAGTCATACAACCTCATTTCCCAGGAAAAAACAACATGAGAAGAGCCAATGGAGCATGTGCTGTCTGATCCGACACCATCCCTGCACTGGAGCTGGTTGCACATCCGCTGGACCACTCACCTCATTTAAGATGCTCTCCAGGGTTGGAGGGGTATCAACTTGAGGAATGTCAAACTCTTTGTCATCGATCTGTACATCAGAAACCACAGACTAAGTTTAGGTTGTGTACTGCACCTTCCACACTTCTTTCTAACTGAAGACACAACGAAGCAGCCGCGCACGCACTCCTTCCAACCCGCCTCCACACTGACAGGCGCCGCGCATCCCCCCTTCCTCCTGTTCTCCGTGCACCCTCTGAAATCTGTCAGTGTGAGACAGAACAAGAGGTATTCCGTATCAAAAATACGAGGCAGCTCTCCGACCTGTGCCCAGATCTTAAGTTCCAACTGCCTTTCTTTTTTTATTTCTAAAAATCCAAGTAATTAGATCACCGATCACACCCTGCCTGTCTAATGCTGACGGACATCAACACACGAGTTTTTCTTCCCTGATTACTCACTAATGGGGGGAAAAAACCTTAGTTTTCTTAAAAACAAACACACTGTGATGGGAGAGCGGCCCTGCTGAGACA
>NW_010136971.1:0-5000 GCF_000699245.1 Pterocles gutturalis | reverse complement strand
ATCTTAAAGTGTTTATGTGCACTGCATGTATCAGCCACATAAAATGGCTTTATTCCCTTCTCTGCAAATGAACTCCAAGTCAGACCCTGTGAATTATAAACTCTCTCCTTGCTCAGCGTTACTAACCAATATTCTAGGTGTGACACTCGGGGCTTTACCTATTTTACATCGATTATAAACATCGCTCCTTCTACTACTACAATAATCCTTTTTCTAGGGGTGTATTATTTATCATATTAGTTCTACCCTTATTAGTTAGAGGAGGGTGTGTTGAACAACATCCTTTCGTACAGAATGATGAAAACCACATTTTCTAGTTATGCTTAGATTAGCCAGGGTATTAATCCTTTCTTTTCCCAAGTAACATCTCAATTCCATCATTTTCAACAGGCCTGTCCTGGCAGTACTTTTCTCAGCACTCTACTGATGAGATACTCCTTGTCCAGATCTAGAAACCACAGAAGTATTAAAAAACCACTTGCAGTGGCAGAGATCCTTCTGGGAATCTGTTTGTCATAATTCAATAAGATTCTGTCCTTCCAACACGGATATTTCTCTCTTCTTCCCCAGCCGGTGCCTAACCAAGGCCATTAGTAAGGCGATGAGGTGTGAACTGGAGGCAAACTGGAGAAGTTGCTGGATGGACATGGGAGACACAACTCCTGCAGGCACCGCTCATGGTACCTACTCAGACAAGAACAAACCCATGGGCAAAAGAAGGTCCTTCTCCCATCAGCCAAGAAGGAAGGGAGAGAGATTCTTCTGTTTCTTTCATTGTTTTATATGTAAAGGAGCAAATTAGCATGCAGATCAAAATGGTTTACTCTTTACATTTAGACAAGAGCTTAACAGTAGTGCCAGGACTTAGCAGTTGTGATGGGTTAGTGAAAATGTCCTCAGCTCTCGTTGACGACTGTGTGATTTTCGAATGCCGGCAGAGCTGGGGAAGCATCAGTGTGCAAGGGGCAGTGAAAGGCATGTATAACCGAGCCTCCAAGTTTTTCAGTTCAGGAGCAAAGCAAGAAACCAAAATACCCTATTAGCTTAATTGTTCAGCAGAATAAACCTGGTGAATTCAATGAAGGCTGCCACGTCCCTAATTTGCCCATATTGACGGGCTGCTCTGGGCTGCTTCTTTTGCCAATACTCTGAGCTACAGAAAATGGTGCCAAGCTGTTCCCATAGTCACGCCTCAGCTTTTTGAACCCGACTGACTTCTGCTACATCCCAGGCTTCTGCCCTCTTGCAGAACTTCACTGAAGTCCCTGCAACACTATTTGTGATTAATTTTATTTGGAGTGGACAGAGGAGGCACACAGGTTGTGCATATAGTTGTGAAACCATCTCATCTGAGGCAATCTCAGAAGGGTAAGCAATCCTCTTCTATCATGTGGCTTTTTTTTTTTTTTTTAATTTAAGCATTTAGAAATTAGGGTGATAGAGGTATGAGACACACTGAAAATAAAAAGATTATCCTTTTAGACCTAATTTGGAGAGTTAAGTCAAAGGGGCAGCTCTACAACGGGTGCAAATTAGACTAGCACCATCACCTGATTTACACCAGGAGGAGATCTGATGCAAAATTGCCTGATGCTTTATTGCAAGACCTTGCTGATACTTGAAATCCCAGTCTTGCAAGTACTGAGAAACTTCCCGCATGTTCAAGTAAAGGTATTGAAGGCACAATGTGCTTTTATATCCCGGTTGGAGTATTTTAAGGCATGACTGGCATGCAGTTGCTCCTCTCCTTAATACTGTGGTCCCAGCGGAGGCGTGGTAATTCACTATTCAGTTCCAGGCTGGGGAGGAGGAAAGGTAATTTTTTAGGCTGCCTAAATGCAGATTGAAAGCATGTCCTCCTATTTATAGCCAAACAAAGTGGGTATACTGGAGCATTTTGCAACCATTTTCTGTGCACTTAGAATAGATGCAAAAAACTGCATCAGGCAAGAAGAAACAGAAATGCTGTTTGCCTCAGTGCTAGAGAGAAATGTTTCTTAATTCAGGCATTTAAAAGCCAAATCCAAGATGGGAATCTGATTTTAGCTATACATTCAAGATGAAAATTTGGACCTGAAATCTCAGCCAGGCACCTTGGATTCTGAATCAGCTTGATTTATAATTTCAGAATTGTTTAGGTTAACAACTGGAATATTCTTCAAGCAGATCAATTGCTTGCTGCAACACATCCCAACAATGTGGGCTGATGGTATTTGCAGGGAAATCTGTGGGGCACCTGACATGTGATAACTGCAGAGCCGATTCTACAGGATGAGAAGCTTGTGAACCCCATCAGCTGGGAATCTTAAATGGGAAGAAAAACATCACAAAATGTGGTAAGTCAGTGGTTGATAATACTGTCAGAGTTGGGAGTGCACCCTTTTTGACATCAGTGGGACATCAGTTCATGAATATTAGGGAATACTAGGGAAAAGATTTGCAGGTAAGACACAAAAGTAACTGAGCTTAGTCCAGAGCAGCAAAGAATCCTGTCCTGTCCCTACATATATATATATTAAAAAAACAAAGAGTTAAAAGGATAGTATTTGTTGCCCTTTTTAGAGAATTATCACTACCCAGAACATTAAAAACACGTCAGCCAGTAGAGTAACTGCAGTTACCGAAATAACAAACAAAACTACAGCCTGAGCTATTTGTAACTGAAGAGTACTGGACTTTGCTTTGAAAATAGGATCATTCTGTAAATGATATTATTCTTTACCAAGCAGAGCTGTGTGTCAAACCTGCAGCCCTTGCTCAAGCTTAACATCTGTTCACGGAAAGCAGTGTTAACTCGTGGTTTTATCACTGAATGATGGAAATTTAAGAACACTTGTATATGTAGTACTGCTTTGACAAGCATACCACAAGTTGAAGAAGAAAAACACATAAGTAGATGTAGAAGATTGTAAGCATGTGTTTTTGTCATGAAACTTGTGACTTCTGTTTTCTGGCTATTGAAACAACAACTGCAGATACAGGCGACGTGAGTAATCTGTACCTGTGGTAGAACCAGGAACGGGAATGAAACTCCCAACTGCCAGGCTCTAGCTGCTATTTCAGATGATAAACTTTGCTTGAAAAATAGACCAGAATGGTTATGAAACATAGATGAGGGTGGGAAAGATTCCCTAAATTACAAGTTTAATCTCTTAACTCTGCTGTCCAAAAGTCAGTTGTCTACTAAGCTAGTTGCCTGGGCTGGCACCTTAATTATTGCACAGAAGAAAACGTGGGGCATTTCAGTCCATCTGTCTTGGACACCTTAGGTTCTAAGGTACACAGAAAAATCATGCAGGTCATAACAAGTAACTGTTCCTTCCGCCTTTTCAGGCAGAGAAACCAGGCTAGGTTTTTGATCACAACTTTGCTGTTTAAACATAGAAATGCATAGAACCATTTCCCAAGTGTTTTGGGAGACCAAGTGAAAGGAAGAAGCCTTGCTGAAATTGGTGGTTCCAACATTTTCTTTTTAAACGTGCTTTTATTTCCAAACTGCAGTATGGAGATGATGGGTTTGTATCAGGTACATGTGCCTCTTAGCTCAGACATCAATTGCGTCCTCTACCCCAATTCTAAGCCTCACTGAAACTCAGGGGAATCTTGGTGTTAGTGGACACTGGCTCAGTCCCAAAGATTGTTTCAGTCACATCTTAATTTATTTTTTTTTGAGAGAATAAATTTCTTTAAAGCTGATGACACGTGTCTTTACTACACTGATCCAGTTACCAGTATAGGTTCACTTTGTACCCCCCTAGGTTGCCAAACACAACGCGTTTGACTGCTGTCGGGTCCGTTTCTTTGCATGATCATTCTTCCCGCAGTCAGTACTGAGGTTTTTTGAGGTATTGATCAGACAGCTATTGGATGAGGCAGGGCCACATGCCCTACTGACCTAAAATACTGTAGCAAAAGTGGCGAAGATATGAAATCAATAACCTTATTGAAACAAATATCTGAGGCGACACTTTCTGAAGAAGGATTAAGTGAAGAGGGTTGTTGTGGAAATGGCTCAAATTCTACATGGCTCATTCATGTAAGAACCAAGTCGGGTTAATGGGAATTCACACGTGAGTGATACAAGCATCCCTGGAGGTGTTCAAGAAATATGTAGATGTGGTGCTTAGGGACATGGTTTAGTGAATTAGGTGGTGTGGGTTGACGGTTGGACTTGAAGATCCTTGAGGTCTTTTCCAACGTTAATGATTCTATGATTCTATGATCTGGACCGGTGTCAGGGTGTGCTGGGCTGAACAAGGCTGTGCGATCCAACTGAGGAACATGCACAGTGGTCTAAGGAACCAGGATGTATCTGCTGGAATGACTGCAGATGCCAGAGATCCAGCTCCTCTAATGCCCCGCTCTCCACTTGTCCTTGGACGACTCCATCAGCTGGACCGAGGGGCTGCTGCAGTGTGTTTGCCACAGCTAGAAGCTCTGAGGAGCATTGGCTGCTCTGGGATGACCTTCAAGGCAGGGTGTTGATCATCTATTTTCACTGCTGACCTCAGGGGAAGTTGGGGGTGCTCAGGGACAGACAAGTTCTGCCAGCCCCTGGAGAATTCTGTGTGCACAAATGTACTTTGTGTGCCTATATACTGGTCTTTCATTGGAAACAGTTTGCATGGCTTCACAAGGGTGGAGAAACAATGGTAAGCCCGTATCCCACACGCATAGGCACATACTGTATTTATTTTGTTAGTGTTTCAGATTTCATGGGCATTTTTAACTAACTAGCATAGCCTTGTCACCGTTACCATGTGCTCAGTGATTATGGCTTTTCATCCTTAGCTGGTTTTTCCTTAATGCTTGAATAAAACCTCAGCCCTTTAGGTGAATCCAAGCATTCCTCAAAGCAGAAAATGTTGTCATCAGCACCAGTTAACACATAAAATCTTGCCATCATTTACTATGGGACCAGAGGGAAAAGAATTTACTAAAATAAGTTATTTCACTACTTTCTCAAAAAAATAATATTTTTGTTTGTTTATGAGACAAAG
>NW_010136970.1:30837-36448 GCF_000699245.1 Pterocles gutturalis | reverse complement strand
AAACTGTGAAAACACAGCTTTATAATTTAGTAACCAATACTTCTTAGTTTGTTTCATTAGAACTTAAATACATGTTGGGGAGGCTGTTCACTATGGGTAGGATGCTGTAATCCCTGTAAAATACTCTATCAAGGATTTTGATCTTTATTAAATTATCTGAACTGCTTAAACAAGGATCTTACGACAACCTATTGCTTCAGTGTCTTTGCTCTTTATATAGTATTTTTATATGATAGATATGTAAGTAAATTTTGTGTTCTCTTATTGAAACAACAATTAAAAAAAGTTACAGCCTGAGAAGAAAGATTGGAAGATTTGGCAAAACACAAACTAAAGCTCTCTAGGCAAAGTACTTATGGGACAGATTAGTCAAATCCAGGTTCTCCCTTAGGAGATACAGCAGAGCTGTTAGCGACTTCCTCATCAAATTGCATCTTCTAGCAGAAAATGAACTCTCTGTAGTATCTACCAGATAAGCCAACCCATAATACTTTATCTCCTTTGATCTGGAAAGCCTACAAAAGGAATTAAAGCATTTGACTTTAAAATAATTTATCAAAACATCGAAAAGCGACTTCCTTTCTCCCAACCCCTTCCATCCCTCTTCTCTTCTGTAGCAGCTCTCTCTGGAGAAAAACTGCTGCTGGTAGACAACTCCATCCTCTCTCTTAGTGACACGACACATCAGATGGATTATGAGCACAGGAGCGGGATACATTACTGGAAAACTAGTTTACCCAGATGGGAAGTGGGTCACCAGGGACTGATGGGGGAAATACACTTTTTGGGGAAAGTGTAGCTCACTATGAAGCATTTTGGCAGTTGTTCCACAACTTCAAGTAAAACATATTTCAAAAACATCAGAATACTTAATATCCACCTCAACAGGCTCATCAAAGCTATGGTTTGGCTTGTTTGTTTTTTCTTTCAAGTCATTCTGAGAAAGGGAAAAAAAGTGAAATTTGAAATTACTCTGGTATCTGGGAGTAAAAAAATTAATGCCAGCACACACACATTTGTCCAACATAATTTATGAATTTCCTCAGCTCTACAGCTTCACAGAAATCCAACGTTTGCCATCACTTGTGAACCTTATCCCCAGGAGCGCTGGCTGTTTCTACGACAGCTCCCTGGACACCCAGGGCCAACCCACCCCTTGGTCCCACCTCTGCCAGAAGGTGAGGGGACATCTCTGGACACCAGGATGGGCAGGGAAACTCCTGCAGCCCATCAGCTCCGCAGCGCAGGAGAGCCTGGGGAGAAGAGCAGGCGATGGGCACAAAAAGACGACAAATTTGCAATTAGGGTGAATGACGAATTAGGGTGAATGGCAACTCTTGCCTAGGGTGAGCAATCTTGGCACTGCAGAAAGCTGGGGCCAGGAGGTGGAAGGGGTAAGGAATAATAAACAGGTTGCAGAACTGGAGCCCTCTACTCAGGCTCCCCAGGAGAGACTCCTCCATGGCACTATTTTCTCCAGAATAAATTTAGTGCCACACTATGAAAATAAATTTAAAGCAAAACCAATGACAGGTGCCTATACCTCAGCTCACTTCCACTCAAAAAGGATCATTTTTTAGATGCTTACAATTTGTCTTGTTTATCAAGATTAATTTAGCACATTTATTCTTACCTTGTAAATAAATTTTTTAAAGCTTTGAAATAAAAATTATTAGAGGTGAAAAAAAATGCATCATCCTTATCAGTACATGCTTATAGTCAATCACAGATTTTTTTGTGACAGATGCTCAAAACGTGAAAACTAACAGAAGCCATCCTTCAGAGTACAGCTAAATCTTCTGGTTGACCAAACCAGCTACAGAACTTGCTAACTTCTTCTCCAATTATCTCACAGTATATTTAATATTTTTTAAAAGATGTACAACTTAAGTATGAAAAATATTATCACTGTGGTACGATGTTTAGTATATACAGCAGACAGGACAGGACTAGCTCCTTAAGTCAACAGACAAAAATTGTGCTCCTGTTCCACTGATCTTTACATCAATGTGACACAAACGACTTACTTTCCAAAACATGTAAAACAAAATAAAAATATGTAAAACAAAAAGTAAATAAAAAGGTTTCTCTTAATGTTTTTTTTCCACAGATAACTGAAGCTGGGCACAGCCTGGGATTTTTGATAAGCCACTAACTGTGTTCACATCTACACTTTTTTGTGTTCCCTGCTCAGGGTCAAGGATAAATTCATGAGCTGCATCCAGATCTCCAAGTTACTAAGGCACAGAAATTAAATTTCATGTTAATGATTTTATTTATTAATCCTGGATAAATACATCTCAAACACCATATGACTTGTTAACACCATGCCTCATGAAAGTAAATTTAACAGACCAAAACTTCATCAGAGAGATTTAAAGAATTTTTACTAAAATGGGTCAATATACCCTTAAAACAGCCAGGCCACGGCTGTATTGTGCCCAGGAGCATCCCGTCTCAACCATCCACCAGCAGACTGCATCTCACGGTACGCTCTAAGCGTGGAGACCAAGAAGATTGTCCTGGCTGGACTGATCTGAGGAAGTCACTGCTTGGGTTTAGCTTTAGTCTTGAACAGAACTAACTGAGATATGGAGAGCTCTCTCCTAACTCCTTCCACAGTTGTCACAAAACACCATGCATAGTTTGGCATGTTCAACTCATTGGCATGCTCAATCATCAAAGTCTTTCGCAGCTTAAAAAGAACCTGATGGATGCTGTACAGACTAGCTAACATTCAGAAAGATTTCCAATAAACATAAAGCAAAAGAAGACCTACTTCATCCCAGTGTGGTACTAAAGCTATTTTTCTTTTAGATTTCAGCAGTGATTTTTCTTCAGCCAAACGGATATTAAAAACAAAAGTGCTCGTTCCAGAACTTACAGCAGCTTTAGTGTCTGTAAGGAAAAAAAAAAGTATCACCAGATACTTCATTATTAATTTGTTCTCTTTGCATAATCCTTGAAAACTTACAGCTGGCAACAGCAGAAATTGGGATATGAACCACTTTGGGGAAAAACACTTCTAAATAAAATTGTAAATTATTTTAAAGACAAGCCATTAAACTAATGCATTGGGCTAGATGATTTTAAAGGCCCCTTCCAACCCAAACCATTATATGATTCTTTCCACAAGAACCAATTTAAGATCTCTTTTGTTGAAGTTTCATATTTAGAAAGCACTCAACAAAAAATCTAAACAGTGAGGGATACACAGAATTGCCAAAAAAACTTTGCAGTCCATTTCCCACAGGCAGCTCGCACTGCTCTGCTCCACAGGTTAACCAGAGGAACACAGGAACAATGAGCAAAACCATAGCGATGTCTTGTTCCTGTGAGATCAACAGCAACACTTTTACGGACTTCAGTAGTGTAGAGTCAGGGCTTTAGTAAATCACTCTTTGCCAAGACAAAAAAAGAATTTCCAGGAGTTACCAGCTTGAATTGTGTAAATCATCACAGAATTTAGGAAAATAAGGCGATACATCCCAAGTCACTGTTCTAAAAGCCTGCAATGTTGGCATTAGAAGAACCCAAAAAGTAGTGTTGAAGTAAAACGATGGCATACTAGTGTTTCAAACACTAGAACTTTTTCTGCTGTAAGCAGATAAATGTCAGTACACAGCACATGAGTTCAAAAGGAAAATGGGTGGGATGATTTTTTGTGTGTGACAAGTGATACACTATGAAAAAAGCCCCATACAAAAGACACGACTATTTTTCATTTAAATAAAAAACATTTTTCCCATTCCTCTCCCCACTGTTCCACCAACTCTCAGGTACTACTTGTAAGAGCCCACAGAAGAGCCTCACAAAGTTCACTTGCCTTTTTGTTAAGAGAGCTCTTAGTCATTGTGAAGAAATACAAGACTACTGCTTTTCTTACTACCAAGGATCTTGGTAATACTAAGGTAGACTGGTAGATTTTCATAAGCATTTTGCAAAGTACTTTCCTCTATGGATATTGTTTTGTGTTATGCTTACTGTAGCTTTTCTGTACTCATACGTTGAGCTTACATTTCTTTTTTTATTTTTATTTAAAACAGTTGTGTACTATGTGCATAAAATCCAAAATATCTCTGCCCATGTTTTAAACAGAAAACCAGTCTTTCAATCTACCCATGGCAGACTAATGCCTTTAGGAGGAAAGCTGGGATTTAACACTTCATTGGGCTCACAGAACAAAACCTCCAGTATGAGTACTGAGATTATCCAGTTCCCCAAAGCCACACCAAACGATTCACCGCTGAGATGTTGCAAAAGAGATTTGTATACTCATACAGCACAAACTCATTTAACTCCCACCAGAAGAAAAACAAGGGTGAAAACTGACTTCAAAAGCTCTGCGCTCGTAACGTCAAGGCTACAAAACTGACCATGGTTTGGTCCCCACCGTCCAACACATCAGGGTGAAACACCAGAGGGTTTAGGATTGAGAGAAGTGGAAAGAGACAGAATGAGCAGCTGCTTCACAACCATCCTTCACAGAAGTCTTGAGAGGATTCCAAACAAATTACAGACCCCATTAATCCCAGCTCCCCACCTGACTGCTTGAGTAACCACCATAAAGGATAAGAATAAATGTATAAGGTGTCTGCTGTCACAGGACCTGAGCATGGAGCAGGTGCCTCCAGGCCCCCTGACGCTCAATGGTATGCAGAAATGGCACAAACCTCTTATTTCTGCGTCTCTTGATGCTCCATGTACATGGCCAAGGATTTTACCCTAAACAAGTAAAGAAAAGTGAATGCTGTAGTGCACACTGATAAAAGCCAAATCCCCCACAAGAAAAATTCCAAAACAAATAAAAAGCCCTCCCCACTAAAAAAAAAAAAGAAAAAATAAAACACACATGAAGAAAAAAAAAAGTGTTACTAAGAACAAAAAACTGAAATCCAGACAATGATAGCAGGTCAATGAAAATACAGAAAAAAATATGCTGAGTTTACACAGTATCCAAGCCCCGAGGTTGTCTTATCTTCTATGTATTTTTAAAAATACAACTTCAAAGGATCTACATGGACAGTGGTAACCACTTCCATAGTCCAGTAGTCACAATGTTTAATGCCATCATGAGGACAGAATGGTTCATAACAAAAAAAGAGCTTAGTAAATAAGTTGGGAAATCAATTACAATAAAACTAACTCACCAAACTAAAATTTTCCTGATTTGGCATATGTGCTTCATGGAGGGGTTACAAATTTTATTCACTTCTATGTCTACTAATGATCCTAAACTAATCTATATGACATAGTGAAAAGACAGATTTAAGTCTGTTCCAGAAAATCTCACCTTCGAACAGATCAGCCCTGTCCAATTCATCCTTTCTCCACTTTTCAGATGGGGCTGAAGGCGGGTAGAGCACCAGATGGCACCATGGGTTTTAAAGGAAAGACATTAATTTTACTTCTGTACCCTTGCCACGTCTTCCAAAGAAATTAAGAAACAGTCAAGTTTCCAAAGGGTGTCTAATGACCTCAATTACCACTACTTTTTTAAATAAATAGTGACTAGAACATTACTCCTTAGGTCACTGATCAGTAGCAATGGAAAACAAGTATGGGAAGATAATACTACAGGTCTGTCAATGCTAAAACCGTAAGTGCAAGG
>NW_010136970.1:0-30806 GCF_000699245.1 Pterocles gutturalis | reverse complement strand
AAAGAGGAAGAAAAAAAAGATGGGGGGGGGGGGGAAACAAGTATCAAGAGTCTAGTCAACCACTTGTACATAACAACTTTGCTTAATGTATTTAGAGACAATTGGGGTAGAAATAGCTAAGCATCACTGCACTGAGAGAGCCAGGAGATGTGATTAATGAAGTCATCGTCTACCAGAGAACTCCTGGCAGGAACTGAGGCTGAGGTTCCTGGCAGGAGAACTCAGGACCTGCCAGAAGCTTCAGAAATGGGATGAATCAGATCTTCACACAAACGTTCAAGTGCTGGGGAAAAGAGAAGAAGAAAAATCCTGCAACGTGAAAGCCACCCTGCTGGGGTAACTGGCTACATTAAACTAAATTGTAACAGCCAGTGCCACAGGATATTTCAGTCGTATTTTTTAAAGCAGCTTTGAACAGCAACATCTGTTTCCCAGAAATTAAATCCAGCTCTTCAGTAGAGCTTTCCAACATTAGATCACAAAACTCTATGCAGACAGTGAATATCCAACCCTGAGATGAAGAGATTGGTAATAGAAGGAGACTTGAGAGAGGATAAGACTTGCCTAACACCAAACAAAACGACATGAAACCACTACAGAACAAAGACAGGTGGGAAGTTATTACAAGTTAAAAAAAACTTTCATGGCAACAAAAATAACTTCTATAATGAAACACAGTGGTTACAATGGAAATGTCCAAACCTAATCAATGCAATTATATGATTAAGGAAAATATCAAGTTTTCTTGCAAAAAGCCTACTTTTTTATTACTAATGAACTTCTAACACAGACCTTGTCTACTTCCTTGAAAAAACAAACAAATTAACATGGAGGAATAGAGTGCTTCCCTGCTTACTCACAATAAGAAGAAACAACCCTCCTGGACATGAGAAAAACCAAGCATTGCATGAGTGATTGTATTACTGGCACATATCCAGACTATGAGGCACTGACTGGCCAAGCAGAACGGACAAGACTAAATTATGTCCACATAAAACTGGAATTTTGGGTCTTCAGAAGTAAAAAAAAAATAAAACCTTACAATAAAGGGTCTATTTTGTGACACAAAATTACAATCATTAAGTGAGTTACCCTACTATAAAATAATTTTATTATAATATGTTTAGCTCCTCAAAATGTCTTTGTAGATAGTCTCCTGGTAAAATATTTTTTGCAATAAAGTAATTTACCAAGAGCTGAATTGCTTTGCTCCTACTAGCGTTTCTCCTTTACCTATTTTATTTTTGCCTTGACAATGTATTTTAAAGGCAGGAAAGCAGAAAGCAGTAAAAGAAGCAATAATGAAGGAAGAGACACACAAAGTGATCCTTAATGGATCATCAGCTCATGAAGGCAATTCACAAGCTGGAGCAAAATGAGTTCTATGCACAAAAAGAAATCAATACTCACTGTAGCATCCTACCTGCTACACTGCAATTTATCAGCTAAGGAGAATATTGTCACATCTCATAGGTCTCAAAAAACTCCCTCCTCTCAGAAGCAAGGTTTATTCTCTGTGGGTTCCACCACAGCTGAATCACATCCACGTACAGCACCCGTTTGGTGACTCACAGAAGACCAGAGCAGGGCAGCTTCTTCAGCAAGAGAGACCAAGGAGGCTCCTCTATATAACACGAGCTCAAGAGCCACGCACAACACAAGACGTCCTTGGAGAGTCATCTATCGCTGCTATTGCTGCTAATATCGTTTAGCTACCAGACAGGTATTTACATAAGTAAATATACCATAACATTCATTATTTAACCTAAAACTCCATACATATTCGAACTCCCTGAAGTTTGTGTTCCGCAATGTGCTTTGAAGATGGCCAGTAAAATAGCACTGTCCAGGAAACACTTTCTTAAATATAAATACAACCAAACAAGTGCCAACACATATACTTACTTTTATGAATCCCAACATTTTGGAGCTTGTATAGAACAGTAATAATTTTGCCCTGAGCAAAACTCATAGTAATAACAGTACTAAATCTAACTTTGAAATGAGGAAATACTTCCCACCTCCAAGTCCTAAAATTTGTCCTCGCTTATTCACGAGCACAATTTATTAACATGAAAATTTTTGAATGCAGTTTAAATGCAGAGCCACACAGCCCTAAAAGCCTGTTAATGTGGCTGGGATAAATAAGACTACAGAATGAAGTGACACAAAGGTCACCAAGCTCACTGTTTACCTAATGGAGCATATTTCTACATTTCAGATGATCCAAAGTCTTTTCATGAAACATAATGGCATTAAATAAGATAACCTCTCTGTTAAAGATGTGCTCACATCAACTCGCTGCTGTAACAAGCATCCTCCACCTTCTAAGCACACCCATCAGGTTCGATAGGGTGCAAGGGTTGGCATTAATCAGACCAGGACTGAGCAGTCAGAAATCTTTTCCTGGAAAGCAACAATGTTGAACCACCTGGTCTTCCATGGAGCAGACAATGTGCTTGGAAATTTTGGATACGTGTTTTTGAGATTGGTATTGAATTGCTCAGAGTCAATCTATGAGTTTTCAATTGACAACCTGAAATCCAGACAGGAAAACTGCCCATGGGAGGTTTTAGAGTGTCTTTTCTCCCCCCACTACTCTTCCTCCAGGCTGTATGGCCAATATTTAAGATACCTTTGGCACGGGTACAGCAAGTACACTTCCCATTCCACTGCTGGCTGAATAGGAAAAACTAGGGTGAAGGAAAAAAGCAGAACTGAAATAGAAATGGGAGCACAACATTCTGTTTCATCAGACTTCTCCATGCACACAAAGCACCCTGGATACTCATCAGACATTAAAACATGGGCAGTAATGACAGCATCAGCCCTTCAAGACTTACTCAGTTCCCTCAAAAGGTAACAAAAGGTTCCCTCTAAAAAAAAGATACAGTAATCTTGAAGGTAACCACTCAGAACCACAGTCACTTCATACTTCGAAATACTTGCTATAAAATTCCAGAGCTGAAAGCTCCAATCTTTAAGTATCCATTATAAACACACTTTTGACTGTGTATTGTCAGTGCCACATAAGAAATTCCAGAAAATACAAAAAAAAAATCTCAAACCTATTTTCAGAAAAAAATTTTGATGAAATTTTTCTTCTCCTTTTTTTTATTAGCAAGAACACTACTAAACCCATGACGCAGAACTGAGGAATAACAATGAAGCCACATGTTTTACAGACTTTCACAGGAGCAGACAACTTCAAGAGCAGAGCAGTTTTTCTCCTGGTACCTTTCCTTCCTCTGTCAAAGAAAGGAGATATTTTGGTCAGAAGACTTAAGAAACTTCTGCAATAGAGCAAAAAGGGGAAAAAAATGTTGGGAAGATGCTCCCTATTATTCTGGTAATCTTGGCCATCTCTTTTTCTAGAAGATGTCCCACTAATTGCAATGGAAGTACTCAGAGTAACATATTAGTTCATGCAGGTAAAAGACTAGAATCCAGGACTAATCAGCCAACATTTCTCAAATACAAACAAGCCTAGCACAGAATTTTCTGTTGAGCTTCTACCAGCTAAAGACACTTGTAGCACCATACGTTCATAGCAGGAGGGCCACAGAAATTAAATGGTTTGTGAGAAGGAAAGGGAGAGCAGGAGAAAGAGAAAGGGCATATGAAAGACATCGTTTCCTAAAATTAGGAGGAAAAATGCTGGGATAAATATTGTGAACACGGTTATGAGATTATTTCTTTTTCCTGAAAAGCTTCATATATAAATACAGCAGACATTTTTTCCTATTATCAACTCTTAGTGTCACTTCACTATGCACAGAATCCTGGAGGGTTTGTTTGGTAAAACTGTTAAACCTAACACACACAAATCTATAACCTCGTGGAGAGGGGAAAAAAACCAACTGACTATCATCATAAAGGTGCTAGCATCTGCTGAACTCTGCTGCAGGAAGAGAGCTATGAAAACATCTGGAGAGCCTCACAGACAGAATCGCTAACCTTGTTAAAAGGAAAAAGTAAAAACCAACATCAGTGGTAACAGACATGGCATTTCAAAAATAGAGAGTGAAGATCCTCTTGACAAAACCCTCAAAAAAAACCAAAGGAACTTGAGAGAGGAGCTTGCTGGAGCTTTGGATTTATTTTGAAGACACTTAAGAGTAATGCAACAAACAGAAGGCCATTTAATAGGATTATTCTTTTACTGATTTAAATAGTAGCCTTCGCTTTGGTCTTAGAAACAGCTGAACTTGGAAATACCTCTCTGCACATCTTAAGCTTCTAGAGGATCGTCCGGTTCCAGAGCACTCGGGTGAGGGTGTGCAACAGGAGCTGGGCAGAAGGCTTCAGCCAGAGCTATGCTCAGTAACAACTGTCTGTAACTTATTTCGACGAGGATGTGTTCATTATTTGGCACTTCCCACTACTGCTGGTAAATCTCCACACAAACAATGAAAACAATTAACTGGCATATTAGGGAAACAAAAGACCTTCCCTTCACGAGTCAGTAGTTTGAAAAATAACATTAAACCATCCATGCACTTCTTCATCCTTTCCTCTCTAATCCCTACCACTCCTTCCTTGAAACCACCGCATCATGAAAATACACATTAACCCCAGACCCTTCACACACAACCCCACTTCCAACACATAACACTTAAAAGAAAAAAAGTTCTACTTCTACACCCTGTTCATCAGACAGTCTGCAGGTCACCATTTAAGACTTAAGGCAGGAGAAAATTAAAATGCTGTATAATCTTTGTATGGGCAGAGATGTTTCTCTGGCTTATTTCTTCTCATCAGGAAAAAAAAAAAGTTACATTTAGCAGTAAGAATAAATACTTTGTCCATTTGAATGTAACTGCAGTTTATTGATAGTCCTGGCTTTAAAGCAGGGAGGAAGATTTCCTCCCAGCATTACTATAACATTTTTTAAGGACTAGACACACAGAAAAGAAAGCAGGTTGATATTAGGTAGGCCTATAAAAATACATATATTTGTGCTAATAGTTCAGGCATATGTGCCTAAACTACGGAGCTGTTAAAATGTTAAAAGTTGAGCAGAAAACCTGTATGTATTTAAAAAGAGACACACACATACATATGCACCTATATGTATTTTATCTACACACAAGCACACACGGAGTACATATAGATGAACAATAACCAAAGGCCAGTGTATGTAGCCACCAGACTGAAAAACCATGCTTAAATTCTCTCCATAATTTCTTCAGGAAGAAAAAACAAAACAGAAATGGATAACTCATCCCTGCTTACTACAAGCTTTTAGTCAGTCACTTAAAGGATAGTATAATATTTAAACAATTTTTAATAGACAGAACTAGCTGCATCACCTACTAGTAGCCACTTACTTTACATACTTTTAGAGAAAATACTAACCCTGCTGAAGTGAATATTTTTTAAAATTACTTCAGTATAACCATTATTCCACCTTCAGCACAAAGTCTGGTAAAAACACTATACACGCTCAATATACTGAGAACAAAACCTATTTAATATGCCAGTCTAATATACAGGTTTTCTCAGACAGACACACTAGCTGACAGTTCAGAAGAACTTCCATCTTGAAAAAAATCCAAGATTTATTACAAATAAATTGTGCCTTTCATCAAGACATGCAGAGATTAATTAGCTTACCTATAGTACAACATTTGTTGCATGTTTACACTACATTTTTATCAATAACATTACAGCCAGATGCTTCAGTTCTACCAGGTCAGGCTTTTTACTGGCTCCTTGCCACGTACACAACACATGCATGTGCAAAAATCAAAACTTTACATATGTAAATATGAAATTGTCTGTCCTCTCAACACGACAGGCGTGGATCAGAAGTTACCACTTCAGGTCGGTGATATACACCCTCATGCACAATAGAAGAACGCGCATGGACACCAAAATCAGCACCCTACACAGCAAATGTATCACAGCCTTTATAAAATGGGAAAAAGGGGAATAAGTTATTTTCCCTCTGGTAATCAGGAGAATCAAGAGAGTTTTATCACTCAAAAGATACCAATATTCCTTCTTCAGACATCCCAAGCCTACTTAACTTAACACGTGAATTTTCAGATTCTTATTCATTTTCACTCCGACTTATTTCCTTCCACTGCATGACCAAAGCTGAGACATCAGGGATAATCAGGAAGTTTCTGAAAGGTATTATCACATATTATAACTAAGTAATCATCTTAATGGGATTTGTCACACAATATTTTAAATTAACTCATTAGATCTACAGAGGATAACAATGACTTTAAACTATAATGATCCAAACCTGAATCAGTCATTAGGTACATAACGAACTCTCTCAATTCAGAGGAAGCGTGCTCAGACACCTGGGTTTGCATGTTTAACCCAGAAAGCACATGTTCCTAAACACTTCACCTAGGCCTTTTACTTTTCTCATGCAATTATTTATTTTAAGTAATTTAAATAATATCATAGAAGTCTTCCTTTTATTAAGGCACCTACTAAACCATGAAGAATTGTAATCTGTTGCTTCTTTTTTGGGAAACATCATCTCCTTTGCTTCATTAAAATCAGTTCTAGAAAGACCAAAATAATAGATTAATCTCAAATAAATAAACACTTTATCAGTTAGGCTAGCAGAATGTTAACATTGTTTAAAAAGAATCAAAAATAATATATGCAACACTCTTGGCCTTTTCTTAGTGAGGTTTGGGACTTGGTGAAGACTGAGAGGAATGGATGGAGCCTCTGGATAGTTCTGGAGCCTGCAGTGCATTTACCATCTACCAGGTTCCTACTACATTTGCTCCAAACCTTTGACGGCACAGAAGCCCACAGCTGTCACCCTGAGAAGGAATTTGCACTCATGAAAGCAATATGAACCTTGGGGGAGTCAAAACAAATCTAGCCTGTAATGCCTGTAACTCCCTTCTAACCACAGGTTATAGTGAGAAAATTACCTTTTTTTTTTTTTATTCACATCAGAAATCCAAAGAGGGGTCAAAAGGGGGAACTTAAAACATAGAAGTGCCATCAGTAGCTGAGCAGACACAGCTAATTTACTACGTCCATATTCACAAAATGCTTTTCAAAACATGTATGAGAACACAAGAGACAGAGATGCTGACAGGAGCATCAGTTGGTAACACATCTCTTTAACCTGTTTTCCTCTCTTTATACGCACCAACCCAAGCAGCCAGCAACTGCCACTTCAGCAAAATCAGAAGATGCATACAACTGAGTTTGTCTCAAAAGAAACCACACAAAGGCTTTTTCAAATCAATTGCCGGTCTCCTGGAGAATGCCAAATACACAACACTCCTGACATGAGACTGGAGCTCAGACGACCTATGCTTGCTAACTGCTGCCCCGGTGTGGTGTAAATTTTAACAGACGTAAGCACCTGGATTACACAGAAAAATGACCCTGTTTTTCTCAGATTCCTTCATTCTTTGGGGTTTTCCTTTAAATCTCTATATAAGTAATAGGAAATTTTTTTTTTGTGCTTACTGAAGATTGTGACATGTCAGATTTCCTCTGTACTGGAAAAGAGCCCCCCAAATGTACATTTATTTCCCAATTGAACTGTTTATTAATTTTACCTTAGGTTTGTCAAGCCAGATAGACAGCCAGCTTTACATCCCCACCCAGCCCTTCAAATCAAGGATTCAGCAAAAGCTGACTTACACAACAGAAGAAAAAAGGTTAAATTAGAAAGTTCAGGGGAACAAATAAAGTCTGGAGAGGAAAAGAGAACACGGGTCCGAAGTCCAAAATGCCTTCATCAGTCACAGAGCTGAAGAAAGGAAGCAATAGCTAACACCCATAAGAACAGAAACCTGAGCCCATGATGAACTAGGAACTAAGAGCCTCCCACTAAACTGCATCCTATTTGATATGTCAGTTTCTACTTCAAATAAGAGACTAAATCAAATACACTAAACTTTAATAAACTAAATCAAATATACTAAACTATATTATAAATAATCAGTTGAGGTTGCTCCAAATTATGGTGTCAATAGCGAAAAAAAAAAAAAATAAGTACAGAAGAATTTAAATTCCTTGGGAATTAAAGTGTGAGCCCATCAGTACGCTGCACTAATATGAGCCAGCCAAGCTGCCAGGGCTGTTCTCAGGTGGGGTTCCCTCTCCTGGGAAAGCATCTGTCTGGCTAAACCTCTGACCAGACCTTCACCTCCCTTCTGCCTTAAGGTGCTGTAACCGTACTTAATCCTCAGCCAGGTCACAGCCAGCTTTTTCCTGGCATCTCCACACTCTTCTCTGTAAAACTAACTGGTGTGGCAGACTCAGTCTCTTTAACTCCCCTTTTCAACAGCCCTAAAGAATGCGGTGTCCCTCTTCTATTCCAATGGAACAATAACAATGACCAAAAAAATTACACAGATGGTTGTAGGTTTTCCTCTAATTCCCCAACTTGCTGATGACAGTTAACACCGTCACCTCCCCCAATCCATTTTCACCTACGCTGTCTTATCTCACTAGCTAATACTAATAGTAATGATTATTTTCCATTACACTTTTCTCTCATACAACAGTTTCACAGTACTCAAAGCCTTCAATAAAAACTCAATGATAAAGAGTGCAAAAATTATTAAAATTGAAAGCATATAAGACATGGACATACAGAGTACTTACAGATCTCTAACACCTCCCAGAAAAACCCACATCTCTTATGATTTCACCACATTGGATAGTTGGCCATAGTACAGACGAACACAAGAGCCCTCAAGGACAAAGCTCGTATTTCCAACCTGCCTCTGCTTCTCAGAAACCAACCCTTGCACACTCTGTAAACCAAGGATGACACCGCAGATCCCATCCAAAACGGACACCCAAGGTTATGTTCACATGTGTTTATGGATGCTGAGCCTGCATGCTACCAGATCGCTGCTGGAGCTCATCTGGGTTAGGACAAAGACATACATGAAATGGATTTTTATGCTTTCCCGTGAAGCCAAAGAGACACAAGAATTTAGCAGCACTTCAAAGACCGAGAGGAATCCCCGTCTCCATGTTTGCCATGTACTTGCTGTATAAACCCCACGCATCAGGCTGCAGAGTACGTACCTGGAGCTGCTGGTCAGCTGCCGGGAATTCCCATGCTCTCAAATAAATTCCTGGTATTTAAAATATACTGGAAATTTGTAAGAGCGGGAGATGCAAAGAAAATTAAGCTGTGGTCTGTTGCTTAAGTACATCCTGTGCCTTTCATATATCTGTATGCTCTAATTTTGAATTCAAAAAGATTAGAGTCCAGTCAACTGGTAGAAAAGATGAATATTCAGAATTATCCCAAAGTATTAAAAAAAAAAATCTCCCCTTGCGAATACTAGCATCTTTGAAATGAAATATGGGAGAGCAGGAGAGAAGATGGCAGCAGGGAAGAGTATTTTTTATACTTTTTTCCCAAAGTAAGATCATCAAAAAATGCAACAAACTTAATTAGTTTTCCTCTAATCATCTCCGGTCCCTTCCAATCTCTAACATTCTGTGATTCCCCTCAGCCTTTTGGTTTTTGTTTTGTTGGGGGTTTTTTGTTTGTTTGGGGTTTTTTTTGTGTTTTGGTTTTTTTTTTGTTTGTTTTTTGTTTTTTTGTTTTTTTTTTTTCTCCAACCTGAGCATCAAATAGATGTATTCAGGATACAGACTAAAGTTACTTTATTCCAATTACAGGCCTTTTCTAGCTGAACAGAAAGAAACTGCAATACAAAAGTACAAAAAAACACCCTACTTTAAACAAACCACTTTTGGGCAAAGAAAATTAGATCAGCTCAAGGTTTCTCCAATGTCACGCAACAAAGATGCCGCAGCACCCTCCCGCCCTGCCTGGGAGTCATTCAGTTCACGCTCCCGCCTGCCAGGACGTGGCCAGTGGCTATTTCCAGGCTTTGGCTTCCCGCTCCTGCACCCAGCTGTGCTGAACTGCTCTTGTCCTTATGCTCTCTTTGAGTAAGAGCCAACTCATCTTGCTTGGATGTACCTGGCAAAAGCCAGTCTGGTCACAAGTCTTTTTCCATCAAAATCTAAAACCAGAAACAGAAAAGGGAAAGAAAAACCCAGACCCCAGGTTTTCAGAACACTTATACCAAGTGGCAGAAAAATGTAATGAGTGGTCACAGTTTTATCAAAATATTGTGAAATATACAGCATTATCCACAGCTTTGCATTGGAAATGAGCATTTACACCCCATACAATATTTACCAAAAGGAATTAAGAGGTTTCTGGTTCTGGTTTGTTGTTTTTTCTTAAAGAATGAGCAAGATCTGCAATTATAACTCATGTGACCTTTCCAAAACTCAGTATTCTCCCCCCCCATCTACATTATTGGTTCGTAAATGACTGTTGCCTGCTACGCCACTATTTAAATTCAAGTTCAGATCAAAATTTGCATATTATTCTTTTACCTTAAACATCTCTTTGAAAATTAGCTTGATCATGCTTCTTCACGACTAAGAAAATTCCATTATTTTTTTTTCCCCCCTAACTATACAGGTAATATTACTGAGCCAACAAACAACCGTAAATGTCCAAGGTAAAATAAGGAAGGTAGCTGGTAGGGATTTTAAAAAGATCACTATGTGCCCATATATTTAATTCAATTTTTATTGAGCAATTTCTATATGGGCAAGATGCCAGCTGAACAGAAGGACCCAGCGCAAGCAGGTAGCAGTCACCCCATTTAGGACCATTATGTCCAGTTGTTAAGGGGAGCT
Source organism: Pterocles gutturalis (assembly GCF_000699245.1). Classification (NCBI taxonomy): domain Eukaryota; kingdom Metazoa; phylum Chordata; class Aves; order Pterocliformes; family Pteroclidae; genus Pterocles; species Pterocles gutturalis. The sequence goes on along the minus strand of NW_010136970.1, from coordinate 20,120 downwards.
GTCAGCTCAGGTTATACAGCAGTAACAACAGGAAAATGCAGCACTACCGGATAGTTACCTCGCAATTTAAAATATACAAAAGGGAAAATACAAGTGACCTGTCTGTATCTCATTCCATAGGAAAATGGGATTGTTTAAACTCTGTACAAAATACTTCTATACCCAAAATGTGCTTGGCCACATACTGTTTTTCACTTAATAAGTTGGGAATCTACATAGCCTTCCTTATTTCACAATTATAAATCTCCTAATGCGTGAAAACATTAATATTTTTAACAAATATTGTAGCTTTTTATACACATCTTGGCATTTTGCGGCAGCAATAGTGAGCAATGATGTCCTGAAAGTTCATGTAGTACACATTTAATCATCTACTGCAAACATGTGTAAATATTTCACACAGTCATGGAAAAACGTCTCAAATAGCCAACACTACGAGAAACAGGTTCCAACATTAAACTCAACAGGCATTTTGCCACCAACTTTGATGAGAAACCCTTGCCGTTCAGGTTACTAGAGTGAGAAGGAGACTCTCAGAAACGATAGTGTAGATCAGAGAGCTAACGCTCACTCCTTTGGCCACGTAAGGACCTCCGCAGACAAGAGAAGTCCTGGCCATGTCCCAGTGCAGAGGAATGCCAAATAACCAGCACAGGACAGAGCAAGAGCAAACAAACCTTTCAGACATCCCAAGCTGCCCATCAGAGTCCCTGTCCCAGACAGACAGCGGAGAACTGCCTCTATTTTTTTTATTTTTTTTTAAATCTTTAAGCTAAATCAGTTTTTCCCCATGCTCTTTCAGATATATGGACCAGTGATGTTGGAACAACTGCTAAAAAAAAAGAAAGAGGGCAGCTCTGCAGCGTTGGTGCCAAGCTACTCCTCTGTATATGAAGCACAGCACCTTATTTGACTTAATTTCTGAACTTCTACAACAAATTCTGCCTGGTGTCAGATGAAAATGTATTTAAGGTTTTAACCATCTTTGTGTAACTTTTCCAAAAATCATGCCTTGTTTTTCCAGCACGGTTCATACAATCCTAAACTGGAAGAGATTAGGAATTAAATTTACTCTGTGTGAGAACTGCAAGTTTCATGTTGTGAACCTAGCACAAGAAAGTGCAATAGAAAGGATAAACTACTGAAAGATGCAATCATTGAGAGAAAAACTAGAGACTAGGGGGGAGATAGGGAGGCATAGTTCCTCCTACTGCTGCTACTACTCCTAATGAAGCCAGAAAGACACAATCTAAGGGGAGCACAGACAGACGGACACGGCACTGACTCTGCCCTCAAACACTCAGGAAGAGCTTGAACTTTTCTTGTAAGCTTAGTTCTTGGGTATTTACTTAAATTATATCTCCACCGATTTTAGTGACGAGCAGACCAATCACTTTCAAAGGAGACGTGAATATTCTGCTGGAAAAAAAGAAAACCCAACAGCAAATATAAATTAACTTAACAAAAACATGATGGGCTTTCATAACCATAGCCTCAACCTCTCCCATACTTTCATCTCTCACCTGAAGTAACAGCCTGCTTCTAGAAAATGTTTTTTGGTAGAAGTACATCTACATGAGCACGAGTACTTTAGTTCCCAAAGCGTGTGCCTCTGGACATCCCAACCGCTCTCATTTGCTGTGTTTTGATACATACCATGGACAAGTCCTGGAGCACACAAGTGACACTGGAACATGTGCTCCAGGACTTGCTCAACAGACTCCACCTGCTAACAGCCTTTCAGTCCACCGGAGCAGACCAAAGCTAGTGGGAAGAAAAAGCCCTCAAGTCCATCCACTGCACACACTGGAGTTTTGATGCTCTTGCTCTACTGACCTGTCTCCCTTGTACCTCCTTACTTGGTAAAACTGACACTGCCAACCACACGGGGAAGAAATTTTGTGTGCATCCATGCAAGAGGGAAGGTTTGCACCAAGCATGATAAAAAATCTGAAATATTTTATTATTGTCTTGCTTTACCACCTCATACACTGCAGAGGAAAGAGTATGCAGTTTAACTGTAATTATCACAAGCACAGTATCTAACATGCTCTTTCACATCATAGGGTAAAATGCTCATTCTGGAAATAGCTTAGTTTCTCAGGCCAGAAGACACTTACGACCACGTCGACATTACAAAGAAACTGCACAAGAGTCCCAGCATCGCCATGCAAATCACACCAACGCCTGGTAAAGGGGAAAGGCAATCCACTTCCAAACTACAGTATCTCTTTGAAACAAATTATAATGCAAGCACAGACAAAAATAATTTGACTGAACACCTCAATGCAGCTCCTACAGCTCAAAGGGGCAACTGCAACTTCTCACCAGGTTGTGTACATCGTCCGTCCTCATTCCTGCCCTTAACCGTAAGCAATATACAGCGATTCAAATTGGCTTAGCCTAGGAGGAAAGAAAGCTAAGCTGAATTGATTTACTCACTGTTTTCTCAGGCTAAAAGCCTGCTCAGATAACACAGGGTAACATTTCTAAGCCAAGGTAATGCAATCATTCCTACATCCCCATGATTGACTTAAACATTCTCCAATTATTGCTACAGGAGGCATAAGTAGCTCTGTTCTGATTCCAACTAGCGAAGACCATGTGGAGACAGAAATTTCAGCTACATTCAGGCTATTCAATAGGTCAGATAAACATAAAGTATCAAAAGGCACGTGTTATCATAAATTAAAAGCAGAACATGCAAGAGATCTCATTTACAGTGTATTTTACCAGTGGAACAGCGAGGCATGACCCCATTTTAAAAGCTGTCACTCACTGACAACTTGTAATATGTTGTCACGAACACTGAAAACGAGCGAGATGGATGCTTTCCTTCAGGAAGAAGTAGATGGCAACCAGTTGGACATGTTCTGGTCTCAGCATGTAAGACTAAGCACCTCTGATGACAAACAAATGTTTTGGAGACTAAAACCAAAAGTTAGACAGTTAGAGGAGTAAGCATGTGTATGAATTTAACAGGGAATTTATTTCATTTACCCTTGAAATGCCAGCAACATTGGAGGAAACAGAAAATCTACAGCACAGATTAGGAAATTAAATATAAAAATGAACACTAATATTTAAAATAGGGTTTAAGCAAGCAAAACATACACCACATAAGCAGGAATCTTTAAAAAAAATTCTTTTTGTTCACATGGAGAGAGTCGGGAGTGTTCCGTTGAACTGCTAGAAAGACTCACAATCCCCACATACCTAGTGATCTGAACATATTAAAATATTATTCTAACGTACTTAATACAGTGTAATGAAGCTAGTTCTGTTATATGACACCTTCAAACAATTAAGGGATTTCAGTACAGGCTGTATTTCCAGGTACTAAGTGGATCTAAGTATAAAATAATCAAGAGAAGAAGTTTTTCCCATCAGTTGAGCAATTGTAACATTAAAAGACAGTAACTTCATTGCAGAAGAACCGCTCAGCCCTCCCCTGAAAGATGCTGGTCTTTAAATATTTCAAAAAGTTGCTTTTTCAGGCTTCCAGTGGCACTGAACATTTTTTAAAGATGTTACCTCCTCACTGAATGCCCCGTTAAATGGCTTTTTTTTTGAACAAGATAACTGTTTTCCAGCCATTTAGCTTTGCTACACACTCCAAACATCAGCGTGATGAACAGCGTGTTTGGGTGCCTGACTCCTTACAGCTGACCTTCATCCACGCGTATACACAGACAAGTGAGCAAACGTGTGTGTATGGAGGTAGCATTCAATCACCGTGCTTACGCTTATGACAGCACTTGGTCATTATTGTCATCTGGACAGACTGCTCTTTTCATTACGTTTTTACATCTTTTTCTCATGAACAACAGCTCAGGTCTTCATCTACAGACCTGAAGGCGAGTTCAGATCAGATTAGGTGTTCATCATCGTGATGAAGGACAGTTTAAAACAACAGACTTCAGTTTTGCCATTGTCTCCTTGTCCAAGAAAAATCCAAAAACATCGTTGCAAAAAAAATTTTACAAGAGATCTCTTTGTTTTCATGTGATTACACCCGGCTTACTCAAGCCTACTTAAATACAGCCTTCGCCATGCTGTTCACATTATGAAAGGAACGGTGACCCTCCAAATACATTTTATATATGTAAACTTATGTATGAGCACACACACACACTCATCCTGATGTTCCAGCTGGTTTTTGGAAAAAGAATAGTAATAACCATGCGCTCATTTAGAGTTCTGTCTCGTCAGGCTTTATGAGGATTTTTCTCACTTGTAACTGCTCACAGGAAAAAATGTGGAGCAGTATAAGCAGCGAAATAGAGTAGTATAAACCAGTTTTAACATTCTCTCACATGCAGTATCTAAACACAAAAATCGTCGTGTTTTTCCAATCAGCTAAATGCCAGCTGCAACGATATCATTAAATCTGTACCAGATCTAACAAATTAACGAGCAAAGCAATTAAGACTGTATTACAGACCTTATTCTTACTACATAATCAAAAATGCTTTGTTACTTCTAACAAAAAAAAAAAAGTCGAAACAAAAGCTCAGAGCTTGAATACTCATTTTCTGATTGACCAAAAGCAGTTAATCTAGTTCTAAAATGGCATCTGGTTTTGAGAAATAACTTGCAGAGATTTGTGATATGAAACAGAACAAAGCTCAAAAAAATTTTATAAAAAAGAAAGCAAGCAGCACTAGGGAGGTATAGGCAGAAAGGAAAAAAAAAGCAAGAGCACAGGACAGACAGACACTAAAAAGGACAGAGACTGTAACAAAAAACTCCATTTAGCAAATCATCTTTTCAATTACAATTAATGTGGTTGTAGGCAACCCCCACCCCTCCAAACGAGAGAGACAAAATAAATGGAACAGGGGAATAGAAAAAGGCAGCAAGAAACATAAAATACTAAAGTTTACTGTATAGTTTAAAAAAAAAAAAAAAGTGTTGGACTATGTCAAGGAAAGAAACCACTAAATCTGTTTATTTTCTTCAAATATTTCTCAAATCCAGAGCTTTGTCATAAAAATGATTGCTCAACAAGACAATCCTGGTGTTCCAGGATTATTTTTTTTTAAGTGTTCAAGCATGCATATTAATTTGTCAGCATTGTATTTGAAAGTTTTATGATGTTTTCTTTCATTCCTTGCATTGCCAGGCTTGGCGCTGTAACCGGAGTGAAAGCCAGGCAGCCGCACCACCCCAGCTGGCAGGTGAGCGCCACGCTCCTGGTACCCCGAAGGGGACAGCACGGTTGTCCCAAAGCAAAATAACAGGAAATCTCAGACAGTAATGTCCTGCACTTCTCTGCAGCAATGAAGAATGATGGATAACAACCAGACAGATGTAAGAACTAATCCTGTTGTGAAAAAGTTGATAAGAATGGGTATTTCTGCAGCAGTGCAGTCTATGGCATCACTGGGAAACGGATGTTGCAAAAGCAGTGTGCTTCTTCAGATTACATAAACGCACATCTTGACGGCTCTCATGTCTCGTTACAAGTAAAAATTAACTTAGGGGTATTGGTGACTACCCTTTGTCTGCTGTGAAACTCAACTTAATTCAATTTATGTCTGTAGTTTTAAAAATTCAGTCTACGAAGAAATGATAGAAGAACCTGAATTTGTGGTAGATGGTAAGTGATGAGAATGCCAACCTAGACAGAATGGTAAAATTGAGAAAATTAAATTGTACAACTGCGTTAAGAATCAACAGTGAGATCTAAGTTCAACACAACACAGCTATTTCCAAATACTTGCAGTGAGAGGAGGAAATTTGACTTTTTTTTTTTCCAAATGAAATCCTCAGTGGATTCAGATCATCCCACTAACCAGAAAAAGCACATCAGGAGAGTCACCTAAAGGGGACCAGGAGGTCAAAAAGCTGCAACAGAAAGTGGACATACCCACCGAGGTGAGGTTTGCACAGAGCAGCAGTACAACAGCAAAATGCTAACCGAGCTAGGTATATTTTCCACAGATAGGGGAAAAAAACACAAAGGAGAAAAAAAGGCAAAGATTAAAAGACAAAGAGGTCAGAAATAGAACTCATGTCTCTAACGATGGAGAAATACTTCACATGCACACATATATAAGTTTGAGCAATAAATAGTGCATAAGGAAATAAATCTGTTAGCTCCTGGCAAGGATCCCATTATTCTTACAAAATACAAACAAGCCTATTGCACAAGTGCTATGATTGGGGATTTATCGAAGCACCTTCCTGAGAAGTTGAAAACTACATCTGATACATTGCTGGCAACAGAGCACAGCTGAAGACTCCAGAAAACCAAAAACTCTATCCGTAGCCAAACACTGCATTCACTGCAAGGAATTTGAGGACTGGAAGAGAGAACTGGGGAAGTGATAAGAATAGGATGAAGTGACTGGTCCCAGTGATGCTAGTGAGACTATGTACGGAATAAGCACGTCACTACAAATACAGACTGCACACTCCACCCGTAAATATCTGTAATATCAAGGAACCCCTAGCAACACCCACAGAATTCTTCTAATTTCACCTTTTATATGGGCTACTGGGAACCATCTCAATAGATTCATATTGAAATGCTGGAGTTAAAAAAAAAAAAGCCACAGCATAATCAAGACTACAGGAATAGGTGTATAAAGAGGAAAATTGTTAAGCATGGCAAGCTTGGAGAAGATGCAGGTAATGAGGGTTCTTACAGCTTACAAATATCTGAAGGATGTAACCATTGTGGAGAACAGTAATTAGTCAGGACAAAATAAGCTTAACATCAAATAACACAGAGGAAACATGGCTGCAAAATAATAATAGTATCAGGAAATGCTTCCTGGCAGAACTAAGTGCAACAAGAGTTATTTTAAAGCATAGAGCATCCTATATAGATGTACACACCAGATCACCTTACATGGAGTGCCGTGGTAATCTATACCTCCAGAGAGTCCAGGCACAATCCTACTAGATTGCTGCTAGCACCAGCGTCAACCCGCAAGCCTTTTACCATTCATGATTGATGATGCTTTCTATTCTGAACTAAACTGCACAACAGTTTGTATGGAAATATAACTACATTGAGTACTTACGGCTATTAATTTAAATGAAAATTTTGGAGTGATTACAGCTAATAAACATGCTATTTCTAAACCTCTGAAGTGGTATTATGGTTCTGATAGACCATATGGTTTCAGTGTACTTACCTTGGAGCCTTTTTGTCCATCAGCTGTGACCGAGGGGGTGCACTGGGCACGCACAGGAGGTTTGGGTTGTGGGGGGCTGCAGGGGACTTGTGGTGGACCCCACACCCATCATGCTTGGTCCCAACATCCCTGTGAGCCACCTGTCCCCACTCAAGCTTCACCCCTGCCAAATTTAACTGTTTCATCAATTTAAGTCTTCTTTCCCAATCCCAATACCCAAATCAGTAATCAAAAGTCAGTGTTAATTGTCAATGAATTAAATTAAGCAAAATTCCCCGTATTGAGACTGTTTTGCCAGCACCAGGAGCAGATGCTGTTCTTGAGGTCAGTATTCAATTTATAAAAATCCCATTCACTTGCTAACAGCATTGAGCTCGATGAAGACCTTCTGTGTCATCAGGAAAGTCATAGCTGCTCTAGGAGTCCCCCACAAGTAAAGAAGTATTAACAAAGAATACACGAAGTCACTGACTTCTGGAAACATCAGTCCTATTCTTTAGAGGGTCAACAGGAGAACTTCTGAAGAAAAGGGGCACTAAGTGTTTCTTCTTTATAGGTCACCGACATAGTCATACTTTTTACTTCTTTTTACTCTGTTCCCACAGAGCTATGTCAAGAGACAGCAGAAGTACAGTCACATTAACCCTATAATAACCCTGCCATTGGGTTGAAAATGTGGCCTATTAGTAATTAATCTTGGAACTGGAGGTAATAATAACCCTCTCCACTTCACCGATAGCACTGCTCATCCTGCATTTACATCTCATACAAGGACCCTTGACAGGGGAGAGGGAACTGTAAGAATGTGTTAGCTGCTGAGAAAATGAGACAGAAGCTACTGACTTTGTAACCTGCAATTCACAAAAAGCTTTTTCTTCATTTTTTCTGCAGTCAAACACACACTTTAAGAGACAAAAGGTCCGTGGTTTTTTTTCTCTCGATGTACATATGTGAGACTCACTAATGTTAATTGGATTTATGAATGCCTGTTGAAAAGAGAAGAAACGGTAAAAATTTCACATTTGCAGGGAAACAATCAAAGGAACAATTCCTTGTGCATCTTGCTGATGAAGAGATGAGGAAATAATGGATGAGTCACTTTACATTATGATTCAAAATTCTTAAAATAGAAGAGATGAAAACAGTGATTTCTGTACAGGTCATATTCATGCAATCGACTCTTTCTAAGAATCCAATTTGAACCTTCAAGTGTAGTCCTGCTTCTAATTACCTAACTCCGAGAATAAATCATGGTCTCTGGATTGTAATTATACAGATTTGTTGCTGTAATTCGATTTGGCAGGTGTAAAATACAAGTGCAATTTCCTCTACCCCCCCATAGTCTTCAAAGAGACACTGAACTTGAGCCATTTGATAATTTATTCCATATTTCAGCTTTCACATTTACTATGCACCAAACTTCTGATGGATTTTTTTTTTTCAGATGGCGGTTATACATGGCTCTAGTTACTCTACTAACTGATTAGAAAATAAATCCAAGGTTCATCTCTTGACTACGACATGGTTGATGTTAGCCACTGCCTGGCCTGCAGTGTCCAGAGCACTTCAAAGCAAGCTCAAAATTTCTGCTACCTGTGATGGGGACAGAGGAGAACATACAGAGTCTTCACATGCACAGACTTGCTCTATGAGGACTTCTCCAAGGTTGGTCTTCTGCTCAGTCCCATTCAGTTTCAGAAACTGTCTGTATCAAATACCCCTCTCAGGGAAAAGAGATTCAGTCACTCATAACTAGCTTTGGCATTGGCTACCATCAGAATCATATCTGCTCTATGCAAATCATGAACTGTAAGAAATGAATTAGGCTACACCACTACGTTAAACAATAGGTCTGAATACAAGGAATATTAAAAATTTTATATATAAAGATATTATATAAAAGATAGTAAATATTATATAAAGTATAATACATAAGTATATAATACAGACTAAGTATATAAATGTATAAAACCCAAACAAAACCAACCCATAAGCATACCGTGCCCATTATGAAAAGATGCAAAATACCTGATCTGGAAATACTCAAACTGTGGAAGTATACCCTGTCCACCCCATAGCGCGAGACCTCTGTGGGCTGAAGAGGAGAAGCTTTATGGCTTGTTCCTTATTTTTCCCTCTTTGCAACAATCTGCACCTCCAGTAACGCAGGAGTGCAGCATGCGATGCCTTTAGAAAACGCTCAGCTTGAGTTTTTCCTACCTCTGCATAATGCTGTTCTAATGACAACAAATCAATCCCTGTGGTAGTGCTCCTGAGTACCTTTTAAAAGCCTTTCCAAAATTAAGATTATCTACTTCAGCAATTTTTAATATGAAATAGGATAATCAATAAAATACTGCTGATAAGACATATGATTTGTGGAGACTGAGAGCTAAATATGAATTAGTTTTGGACAAGTTCCGAGCCCATCATCTTTCTTAATTATAAGTTGGGTCACCATCTATGAATTGCATGACTCAGCTTGGGAATCCCTAAAAAGAAATTGTAAGTAGATTCGACAGTGCATTTGATTTATTTGTAACTCAGAGCTGAAACAAGCACTGTACTTCAGACCTCTGACAGATGAGGGGACCCCCAGAGAAACCGAGTGGAGACGCCGCTCCTGTCAGCCATCCATCACCTGGGATGAGGTGAGCCATGAGCACCCAGCGGTCCCGAAAGGCCGTGAGCAGGACGTGGCAGTGACGTGCCCCGCTCCCCGAGGAATCTCATTACAGAAGATTAAATTAAAAGCTTCTCTCCTGCAGATTGAACATGGAATCGTAACGTTGACGGAGGTGGTAAGGGACACTTAATCGTACACCTTGCTTAAAGCACAGCCAAGCAGATTAAGGCTGAGCAGTCAAATTTTGAGCATCTCAAGGATGGAGATCCCACAGTCTCTCCTGCAACCTCTTCCAGTGTTTGACCACACTCAAAATTTTTATGTTTCCTTGTACCTCATTGGAATTTCCCATGTCCCAACTTGAGACTGTTGGCTCCCATCGCACACCTCAAGAGGAGTCTGTCTGACTGACCAAAACCGCTCCAAGTCTGTCCAGTTTCTCAATGCAGGAATCTGAACGAGCAAGGCAGATACTGCCACCATGAACACGCCTTCAGTGACAGGGCAAACCTTTATCGTGGTCTTTCTCCAATTCCATCTTATCGTTACCACTGTAATTGTTCGCTATCTCTTGGTAACTCTTCCTTTTCTCTGTATGAAATAGCTGGGGTGTTTTTGCTTCCTTCACACACCTAGTTGTGTTTTCCCCTCAAATACAAGCACACTGGAAAACTCCGCTTTCTCTTTATTTCTCGGTTATTTACAAAGCAGGTCTGCTCGGGGCACACTCTATCACGACCTGCAGTTGCCAGCACAATGCCACAGCTACCAGGTTTCAGTGGAGTTTTTCTAATTACATTGCCTTGACACTTCCATACCCACGAGCACTCAAAGGTGTTTCATAAAGAAACCTTCAAGTATTTTTGACATCCTGTTGGTATCAAGCTCTTCTCTCTGCTCAACAGGCCGTTGGTATTACAACTCTATAAATCTTCGGAAGTGGTCCTTTAAAACAGTTTCAATCTCTTCCTAAATCCTTAATTCCAGCTGCTAGCTTGCACACATTTGCTATTTGCCAAACAAACGGGTGTCAGATGGATTTAGTGGCTCATTTGCACAGGAGAGGGACAAGGAAATATTATCATGATTTTTCTCCCTTGTGAGAGAAAATTTTCCTCAAAAGTATAAAAAAAAGAGTCAGCATTACTATAGCAAAAAATACAATGCAAAGAACCAGCAAAATCCAAACCTATTCAGCAGTATATTCCACTGACAACCTGAGTGCATTCTGAAGCCTCAACTAGCTGTATTTTAAGAAGAAAGTATCATAAATAAGCAGCCTAAAATGCATTTTGCTTTCAAAAAAATCTACGAAAACCCGTTTTATTTGTATAAAAAGTTGTTTACTGCTCATGTAAAAGAGCATAATGTTCTTTATTTAATTACATTAAGTTTCCAGAATCTTACTTTAAAGCAAACCTAAACTTTGTACCACTTTTTTGGACAATAAAGAATATTTTGTAAAAATACAACACTTTAAGAAAAAAAACCTACTGAAGACTATAGTCTAGCATGCTATGCTGCAAGTACATGAGAAGCCCAAGAGCTCTGATATAAAGTTATTTATACCACTTTATCATTTTTTTTCAAATTTAGAAACCAAACCAGGTGATTAAATGGTCAGTACTTAACATCCAGATAAACATCTTCCTATGCCGTTAAAAGCAGGGCAGCAAAATTAGTTTTGCATTAATTAAACGGGTAAGCCATTCTTGGTATGTCCTTCAAGTTTCCGTTTTCCTCAGTATTAATACTTGGGGGGATAAAAGCAAGATCCCCAAACATACACAAAAATGCTAACACACACGCACATACACACACAAAATCAAAGCCTTAATGTAAAAGTTAGTTACCTTCACTGATTAATACAAGTCTGTTGGTCCACAGAAGTTTATTATTGTAGCCAGAAGGCCATTTTAAAAAACTCCTGCCTTTTCCAAAGGCTGTAACAGCCAATGACCACTTACTCCTTGCTCACTGGGGGCGAAAAGCCTTATAGAATTAAACACCTTTAAGCAAACTCTCCTAAATAATCATTTTTTTCAATAAGATTTAAAAATTTATATGTATATACATCTCTCCTCTGTTTAAGTGACTCACCTAATTACTGACAGGGGAAGAAGAGTCGATATGCAGCTCTCTTGCAGGAACCTCAGCAAACAAAAGGCTGACCTACCTTTCTCCCCTCCTGAGCAGCAGCGAGTTTCGGCAGATTGCAGCACAGATGCACAGAAGCACCTGTGCAGAACCGCTGCCATTGGGCTTTGCTTTGCTGATTTCACCCAAGCCTCCACGCCTGATGCATTTACACAGGGGTCTCCGGGCCCACAGGTATTAGCTGTTCATTAATATTATGTCAAACTGCAACTAAAACAACTCTGTGCGTTATTCTTGACAGATTCAGGCTCAGGTTGTGTCATGGATGGCTCGGCCAAACCCCTGCATACATCAGAACCCTACACAGGCTCCAGAGTGTCCCCAAGATTAAACTCCAGACATTCTAGCAAAATCCATTTTATGAAGTAGTAGCTGACACGGTATTCTCTAATGGATATTGTGGTCTCCTGTTAAAAGCAGTTTCAGCAGAAATTAAATACTTCGAAACTGCAGCTATTTAAAAGGACAATTACATTCTGCCCTGTAAATCAAGCTGTAAGTGTATTTATTGAAAAAAAAAAAATCCACAAACTTGTATCGACGCCTACACACAGAAAAGACTTTTTTTTTTTTTATTTTTAAATTACAGTCTCACAGGTCTCACATTCATTGATTTGTATCTGCTGTGGAAGTATACTATTATTAAGCTGTAAAGGAAGCAGTTTGCCTAGTCCAGAAACTTATTTCTATAAGGTGAAGAGGTAAATTCTACTGGATATTTTGCACCACAAAGTTTTAAAGACAACAAGCTGACCAAGACCCGGCCAACGTAAGTAAAAAGGCCATACACTAGCTGTGAGAAATCTAGCAACTTGAATATTCCAGTTGAGCTGGGCTCCAGAGCAGGTAGCCTGATCACTCGCTATTTGGGGAAAGGGTTCTCTCTACAAATATAATTTTCACACACACACACACAAAAAAAAAATACTAATCAGCATGGTCAAAAAAAAAAGTCTGTCAAGTCCTAAATCATTTGTACAAACCAAGAATACTGATGAGATACTGAAAAAAACCCACCTCAGCTCGTCAAACCAAATCTAAACATTTTCCAAGACATTTCAAGAATTTTAAGTTAAAACCCTGTTCTTTAATGTATGCAATGAGGAGAGCAAAGCCAGGCTGAGGATCTGGAGATAATTCTCCAGGCTTTATTTGAGGATTTGCTCTTAGAGCAGTAGGGGAAGAAACTGTGTTTCCTTTCTTATAACACTATCTGCATAGCTACCAACATTTAAAATTCCATATTGAATTATTTGGAAATTTACAGTCCGTGGAAATTCATGCTCACACACAACTCAGCTGTTCAGAAGCAACATCCTCTGCCAAGGGAAAACCCAAACCCTCTGCCCAATCTGTACCCCTGCCACAGCAAGTCCTCAGAGGGAGGAAATCATAAACATATTTTAACAAAATAAACTAATTACACTACAAGTTCAAAATTCCAGTTTCCTGACGCCTTCAGGCAGTTTCTTATATCTGTTGAAAAAACAAGGTTAAACATCACAAATATTGTGCCTCCTTGTGAGTAAATGTTGTTTTGTTTACTTCAGGGTTTTTTAAACAACATTAAGTCACGGCTTGTCATATAACAGTCTCCCAAGAATGCTGGACGAAAAGCATTGGTTCTCACTCCGAAAATGCGTGGAAAAATAAAAAGGTCTGACTAGTATTTGTTTATAAGGGATTGGCCAGATACAGCTCAATTAGGAAGGCTCACTCCCTCTCCCATGTTTACATTTGAATCACAAGTGAGCAAACAAAAAAAACTAACTCACTTTCCAACACCACCAGGCAGTATATTAAAGAATCTATGCTATAAACAAAGCCACCTTCATTATTAACTGTATTAAAATATTAAATAACAGAAAATAGTCTGGACTGGTTTTGTAGGATTATCTAGTCCACTCCTGTATCCCAGAACGCATTTATTCAATAGCTTTGATTTTTGCAGAGATTAATTGTTCCTGTTGGCACACCTTTCAAAAAAAGGAAATATTTTAATTGTCACCAGTTAGGGGCATCCATCCAAGATCCAGCCAAAAGTCCTACCCGAAAACCCACTGTGATATATTAAAAGGCTGTTTTTGATCGCAGGGTCCCCTAGATGCGCTCCGCGCAGTTAACTAGTTTGTTCAATGGTGACTCCCTGCTGATCGGAAGGTCAGGAAACCCGGAGGTTCCCACAGCCTACAGGAAAGGTGAGATGATCACAACTGCAACCTGCATCTTGAGAAAGTTCAATAAGACTAATGAATCAAACAGCTCAAGCGGTTTTGAATATACAGGAGCTAACTTGCTGTTTTCCAGTTAGCATGTTTGAGCAACATGTTAAAATTAATGTTATGTATCTCTGAGCTAAGAGATAGCTGTGGATATTAGCATCAGAAAATATTCAAGGCAATGGCTCTCCTCAGACTTACTCGTTAAGGCCTTGATCTGAAAAAAACAAACAAGTGTACTAATTTAACCATGGTAATAGTCTAATTACATTCAACAGAATACCGACGTGTTTGAAGTTTGCCATGCATTTAATAAGCTTTTACAGTACAAAAGTCTGCCCCACTACTAGCTCTGAAGCAGAAGCTGTCCCAGTTTGAGTCTGCTGCACGCTGGACTCCAGCTCTCACTATTTTTTTTACCAGATAATGTGTTCACACGGAGTCTGATGGAGTGCTGCATCTCGTGACCTCTGAGTTGCTTTGGAAACGCACTTAAATTAGGAGAGCTTCCTGTTCACTCAACTCACCGAAACAACCCTGTTGATGATGCTTTGAATCAGCACTATTATCAAGAGCCTTATTTAAAAAAAAAAAAAAAAAAAGTCACTTTCATACAAATGAACTCTAGAAGCAGACTTCAGACATAATCTTATTGTTACTTCCATTTTACCAAATTATTCTGTTGTCTTCTGAGTGGTTGGTTTTCAATCATGATATAAGTGACACTGATTAACTACTCAAATTAAATTAGGTAGAATTTGTTCTGTTGGTTTAATATTTTAATGAGTTATGGCTGTTTAGCTCCTCTCATAGAAAAGATGTGAACATTTTCAAGTTCTGAATTCAGGTCATGAGCACACTGAAACGCCAAAGACATTAGCAGATCCACGAGGACGAACCACTGAGGAAAGTAACAGGTGATTTTTCTTCCTTAACCAAGATAAGTCGAGCTTAACAACTACTCTACCCTATGAACTCTGCAGTGCTAAAGATAAAAACCAGTACATTACAATAGCTTTATTAAATTCTGCATGTGCAAGATGTAGTTTAAAATTACCTTCAGCTACTAGCAATATACAATATGGCAAAGAGAATTGCAGGACTTGTTTTTACCAATATTTAAAATAAACCTATGGCAAGTATTGTTTACTTTTCATATGTACTAGATGACTTGAAATCAGCAGACCTTTCTACCTGATCATGCAGAAGTACAATTTCAGTATTCTTCATCAGGAAAGCTGTTTTACAGGTAGTTTACTGCTTTCTTACCGTAGTAGGATACAGACATTCATAATGGAAATTCTTATAAAATAGATTTTTATGTCCACCACAACATATTTACTTTGGTTCATCTGGAAATACAAAAATATTCTACAAAATGTAAAAGAACTCAAGACAACAGACAGCCTGAACAACAGATGGTATTTTCAAAAGACACTAGCCTATCAATATCTGAACTCTACAGAGTTTTTATAGAAGCAGAACTAAGCCCTAGGACTTTTAAAAGAAGTATTTGTATATACCTCTGTATGTGTATGTGTGTATATATATAAAAAAATAAAAATTCAAAGCAGTTTTGTCCAATAAACCTAAGAGGCAAGATAGCTGACAGTACAAACATTTGGATTAATAAAAAACAGTCTAAATGGACATCCAACATCCATCCTTTGAAACTACAGTGCTTTAACCAACTACTTACCAGGTAACTTTTAATCTTACCTACTTCACTTTTATAGGTATCAACAAGACACTTAAAATTAGATTTACCGTAGCAATTTATACCATATAAAGGTCTAAACTTTTCACTGACCTCCTTGGGCAAGTAATAGGACCTTACTCATCCTGATCAACAACAGAGAAAATAGATTTGTCCAATTAAAAGAAGTGAACAAGCCCTACATGGCCAGTTCTCCATCACTGTAAACCTCGATGAAACGGATAAAGAGTCATTTACGTGAGTGGAATATCTGAGGGCGAAACAGCAGATACCCGGTCACTACCCATGTACCAGCTGCTCAGAAAACCAAGCAAAGAGCCAGTTCTCTTGCTGACCAACCAGAAATCACACATGTAACTAGGATAATGCCTTAAAATGGTTTGGTTTATATTCTGAAAGACATTTTAAGGATTTAGCAAATCACCTGTAGTTGTGACTCTGAACAACTGATTTCTCCCTCCAGAGAGCTACTTTTTCACACAAGTTTCAGTATTTTTTGAGATTATAAACTGCAAAACAGCAGCCACAGCAAGGAAGATGAATTACAAAGACAAACTAGTGTAATTTGACATCAATAATATAAGGCTTTAAAAAAGAACACAGTAAGTGCATGAAAACTTCAGGAGATCCATGGACAAAAGGAAGAGTTTGCAGCAAACGGATTTATATAAACTGCTACTGCTAAAAGAACAGCCTTGGGAAAAGATTCAAAGTCAAAAAGTACAAAACCCTGATAAGAAACGGCCACGCAAACATGCCTACGTTCATTGATTAAAACATCAAGGCATAAGCAATATTACATAAAAATGCAGAAAAAGCATCAGAAAGTTGCATCATGGTGCATTACTGACCCATATGGAAAGTTTTGAGTTTCTTGTTCAAAAACCATCTGCCATGCAAAGACCAGACAGCAGTTGATTCACATGGACAATACTCCACCAACTTTTTTGTTCCAAAGAGCTGCCAGAGAACACTCCAGTAGCATACTTGCTATCGTTATGAGACTGTCCACCTTTGAAGGATATTTCAGACAGCAGAAACTGCAGTGAAAGAGGACAAAACCTTATCCAACAGCCAAGATACCACCAACTTCTTTTAAGCAAACTGCAGTATTTTCTGAAGGCACATTAAGAGTTTGGATGCTTTCTTCCAGATGTGCTGAGCCTGTTTCCCACCAGCTCATAATCCAGATTTATTTTCCTAACAAGGAGCAGCAGATTACACTTGGGCAAGTGGTCCCTGTCCACACCGAGCAGGTACCCCATGGGCCTGGAGGAGAGCACGTACTGCATCCTGTGCAATGCTGTGCCACCAGGTACCCTGAACTGCACGGAGATACATGTTCCTTCATTTCACCCACCATCTCACCAAAGGTTCATTCATCAGCATTTTTTCCTATTTTATTTAATTTAAAAAGTGATGTTTTACAGAAGCCTCTTTCCTCAGTTTGCCTAAATCCACCCATTGCTTTGTTCCCTCTTGTACCTTTCACTTCTCTCAAGCACAGGTTTTCCCCATACATCTTCCCGTGAGAACAGAACCGCGGCCTTCTCTTCCTTCTCCTTCGTATCTTTATTCCTCCCCTCTTTCTCTCCACCTCCCAAATACCCTCATCTCAAAGCCAGTAGGCATTACAGGCAGATATCAGTTAGAGAAAGGCCATGCCTGGAAACTAGGCAACAGAAATACTGGTATTCCATATTTTTTACCAAAAAGTCACTCTCAGATGCTCTCCACTGACAAAGACTTTTTTGGAAGAACAAGGTTTTGTGCCTCATGTTGCCTACTAGGTGATCAAGGGTTTGTAGCTCTTTCTTCTTGTTACCTTCTGGGAGCTTTAAACCAAAACTTCATAAAGCTTTAAATGACTAATCCTGTGTGAAACAGGACACGGGCAGAGGATGAACATGTAAGGATCGCCTGCAGGGAGAAACAGCTGGGGAAAAGCGTTTCTCTGCGACCTCTTTTGGAGAGTAGAGCAAAAAAAGGTGAGCTGCTGGTGAATACCGGGTCACTCCAGAGTGGGACAGTAGCCAAAAGCTCCAAGGACCTTCCTCCCCTGAAATCTAACCAGCTCCTGGTTTGCAGATGCACTACACGAAACCAGCTTGAAACGATAACTCCACCATTTGACTAGGGCCAGCACTTTCCTACTTGCTGGGACATTCTACTGCAGCACGTATAGTCAACTTTCTTTCTAGACAGAGAGTGGTGGCAGAACTCTTTAAGAAAAGCAAGGCTTAACAAATATCCTAAGTTTTGCACAGAAGCAATTCTACGCTGTACCAGCAAGGGCTGTTCTCAGGTTCTCCCCAGTTTACAAGGAAGCAGGGATTTTAGAAAGCATGGAGCACAGATGAAGACAGATTGAATGCTCTACAGCAAAACACCTGAGTCAGGGCAGCTCCAAAATACTTTTGGTTTTGTAGAGCTACAGATTGCTGTCCTGCCTAGTCTTATTCTAGGATGGAGGACACTAAGAGCACATTAGAAGGCTACGTTCTTATCAGAACTTCTAAAGACATATTCTACTTTGTATTTTTTTTTAAAGTTTGAAAGCCTATTTACAGTGGAAGTGACTGATCCTCTAAAATGATGTGACATTTGATTTTCCCACAGAAGCTGGCTGAAACCTTCTTCAGTGCCTCAAAACTATTAGTCTGAACTATCCAGTCGCTCTATATCACAACCCAACAGTATCTTTGGCTCCTTTAAATTAAAAATTACTCAAACATAAATAAAAGTATTGATGTCTGTATAGATACCATTTATTTCATTTTGCTGTCCACAGAGCCAACATTGAGAACTCTTGCCTTTTACTCCATCAAAAACTTTGACAGTTACACTGCTCGCTGCCCACAACAAAATCTTTTAAAAGTGAGGTTTCTCTTGGCAAATCCACAACCAATACTATCTTTTCTCCCCTCATATCTATTCTCTCACTGAAGAGCAAGGTTGAGTTAAATTTCTTTCCAGAGTAAGAGAGTTTCAAAGACCATGCAATATGTTTATTTGAATTTTAAGTTAATGCTAGTCTTCCTTTTGGTTACTAATGTTTTTTTTCCAGTAAACAAAGCAATCAGGAACATTGAGAATACAGGGCTGCTTTTTTGTGAAGGGAAAAAAAAATTAAAAAAATAAAATGCTATTAAAGCAGAATCAATTATGAATCACAAGATAATACACAGTCCAAAAGTTACATCAGAGTTTTCTCAGTCCTGCCAAACACATCTCTACTGCAATTGTTCTGTAGAAAGGAGGTGATGTATTGTGCCATTATTTAAAGCATACTAAATATTTTTACAGTAGGTCTGGGTTTTGCAACTGTAACAGTGAAATATTACACACGTATTGCCACCTCATGGATACTACAAATACATGCTTAAAATTCCAAGAACATAAGCCTTAACAGAAAAATATGCAGAATCCACAGCAAATGAAATTGTGGTAAGATTTACAACCCAAAAGCAGGAACTTTACATTTGAAACAGTCCAAGAATCTGCCTCAGATTCTCCCGTAGTAGTTGCTATTTTTATGACTTGGCTCAGACTTGCTTTAATCTCTTCATTTAGGGAGAAATCGCAAGCTTGCCAACTCCAGGAAATGTTAAGTACTTTAGTAAATTCCCCATCAATACAGGTCGTGCATTCGAGGGAACAAGAACACGGCAGGTTAAGTTCTGCTCCATCTCCTCCAAAGGGGATTTCAGAACAAGGCGGTGATGGGAGAGAACCATAAACAAGGCAGCTAAGCCCCTCTTTTGGCTCCATCCTCCTCTCCAGACATCTGTCCGCACTTTGTTGTGCGGGGATTGAGATGCTACGTGATGCAGCTCACCCAGCCCGCCGTTATCCTGCGTCCCTTTCATCCGAGCAGGCAGGGAGCACATGGATTGCCAACGCTACCGCGTCATAACTCTGCCATTAAAGTTCATTAATAGTAGCAGAGTGAGTCCAAGCAAGTCAGCAAAAACCCTAGGAAACCCAATAGACGCAAAGATGGCATATATATATGTGTATACATATATAAAGTTTTAATAACCTATGCGGCCTTTCTGAAGTATCTAGCTAAATTGTTTAAACCCATCACCGCCTTTTAAACCCAGAGTTTTGCTTTTAAAGAACTTGGCAACCCACAAACAAAAAACGCAGATTGTTTCTGAAGCTATTCTCGAACGAACCACTCTCTCTCTCTACCCAGGCAGCTCTGACCTGAAGTAAACAAGTTTGGGGTCCATTCCTCACTTTACCGA
>NW_010136969.1:0-5387 GCF_000699245.1 Pterocles gutturalis | reverse complement strand
CCGCTCCTGCACCCTGGCGCTGGCACTCCTGCGTCCCCTTTCCGGCTGCTCTCCGTGAGCCTGCCGTCCTCTCACCCTTCCGGGCACTCACGGTACGCACTGGTTACTCCTCCTTTACTCTGTGATTGCACAGAGCAGAGGTCGCACTGCCCTGTGTAGCCCGCGGGCGTGTGGGTACCCAGACAAGATAACGGATGCGAGAAAACAGCGCGTATCCCCGCGGGTGCAACTGGGCAGGTGAAGGGTTATTTCTCGTTGCATTGGCTCTCCCTCCTTTACACTTCCCAGCCCTGCTGCAGCCGGGGAGGGCATGTGCACAGGAGCTCAGATGGGAGACTGGGAATTTCCCATTTTATTCTACAGCTGAATGCCCAGAATAAAGTTTGAAGGAGTTTCAGTAGAACCTTATCAAATTGTACTACCCTCTCCCTGAGCACCTGTGTTTTCACACCTGTGTTTCCCTGTGACTTGGTTTATATGACTAGTATAAGTCATCCACCCTACAAGGGTCTCTGAAGAACCCATTAATGCACAAAACTAAATTATACTAAATCCTGATGCTACTTCAACACATCAGATGACATATTTCATGTTCATTACATGAACAAGGAGTTTACAAAATGCAGAGTCAGCCAAGGATCTTAACTTTCATAGGATTCCTGAAACTGAGAGTAGAAGAGATTCAAATCTCCGTACCCTCGCAGTGTCTGCTTGGCCTGATTTTTGAGAGGTACTGTCTCAGAAGGATGGATAGATTAGGGAGAAGGTGGTCCCCACACAAGTCCCTGCAACGTTGCACCCTTGCCCTCCAACTGTTGGAGAAGGAGGCTGTGTGTATCTTGAAAGAATTTCAATCTTTGATTTCAGCAGCTGAAACACTTTTGAGGGAAGCAGGTGCTCCAGGAATGAGTAAGTCGTGTAGCTGAGTCCCCTGGCTGCGCTGGAAATCCCCAAAGAAAAACCAAAGCCTCCTTTCCTGATGTTAGTCATGTCAATATGGCATTTTAGTGAGTGCACAGACACGACAGAGATGTGGAGATATGGAGCAGGTCAGAAGAAAACCCTCACGGTCCTTATTTCAAACTAAAGCCGTTGCAATGGCAGCAGCAGCCTCTGGTAACACACAGCCAGCACCCTGAGCCTACGCGCATCATCGGTGTCCCGCGAGAAGGGAGAGGTGTTTTTACAGCAGCTCTGTGGCATTTCGGGGGTTTACCCTACCAAGCAGAAAATCCCCTGCTGCTGAACAAACTTTGGAACCTGCAGCCCTGCAGCATCTGCTAGCGAGCGAAGCGCTGTGCCTGCACACGAGCAGGATGGTGCTGGGGAGCCAGGAGCCAGGAGCTGGCTCAGGATGTTCAGGGTGTCTCTCAAGATCTACCCCTCACCAGCCCAGCTGCACTTTGTATTTCCAAAGCTGTACTTACATTTCTTGGTGTCAGCAAGTTTTGTGTGTGTGTTTAAGGCATTTATTTGGTGACATCAGCTGTGTTTCTGAGAAGGCAAGTTATGGAAAAAATTTGTTTTATAGAGACATTTCCGGTTCTCGCTTTGCTGAGGCAGTTTATAACTGTTTTCTGGTTTTATTTCTTGGGTTAATTCTTTTATCTGAAACATTTCAGCACAAGCTAGGAGAGACTGAAATTACTGGAGTTTCAGGACTGGTTGATGGACACGTCACCTAATTGGCTTTGCACTACCAACAGTGTAAATCAGAAGTAGTCCCACGGAAGTCAATAGGATTATACGAGTTTAAAAATACTGTGAGAAGGAGGAAAAGCAAAACCACCCTGGGGACTAAGTACCACGGAGACCACAGAGGTTTCATTGCCCACTGGGATGCTCAGGGGCTGGAGATCAGGCTGCTTGAAGGAAGCCTGCTGATAAAAAAGATGTCTAACTGTTCAGGGTATTTTGTCCTAAAGGAGCTCTCAGGAGAGAATCCACTTTTTCCTGACCCCTTTGATGAGCATCCAGAGGGCTCAGCCCCGAGTGCAAAAGTGGAGAGAGTCTCATCAAATCACAGCAGGACCTACAGAGGCTGTGTCCTGCCAGGAGGATCCCAAGGGCTGTGGGAGATGGGGGTGTATGGGCAACTACCAGCCAGGTCTAAGGGGATGTAACGCTGCCTGGGGAACCCTCCTCACTGCTGGCTGCCTCAGTTTCCCCACCTCAGAGAGGGGTATAATGGGAGCACAGACAAAGGGCAGTGAGAGCAAGAGCTGGAAGTGGTGTGCCAGAGTGCACAGTCTTGCTCCCCAGGCATGGAAAGCCCCTCACATGGGGGTTTTGAGGCTTATCCTAGCACCAGCCACCTCTTACAGTGCTGCTCCCCCGCGGTGTGTATGGCGTTACAGCTGGCTGGAGGCTGAGTGTGGACAGGCACAAGAACAGGTCAAAAACCTGAACTTATCTTGCAAGGTGAAGTGGTACAGTCAGGCAACAAACAGCTTTCAATTCCTCCCTACCCTCCACCAATTTAAGTGCTTATAAAATTAGGCAAAGTGATTTCATTCCTCTCTGTCAGCACACTAGAGTTAGCAGAACTTGCTGCATTTTATTCTTCAGCAGCCGCTATCTGAAGTCCCTGTAGCTACCTTTAACCCTCTCCTTCCCGTTAAGTGTCCTGCAAACAGCAGCCGGCTGGTGCTGATGGACTGTCCCAGCTGAGTGATGCTGTGACAAGTGCCACCTGGGTGATGTCCTCTCCTGGGCTCAGTGGCAGAGCTGTGGCTGTGCCTGTCACACATGCACCTGGTGCCTTTGGTCCTCGAGAGCCCAAGGACTGGCACTCTGGTCCTGTGCATGGAAAGGGGACTGAACTCAGCTGCCAATATTACCTCCCCCCAAACCCCTACACTTTAGAAGTATCCCTTTCTTTCCTCCAAATTTAGGAAGAACCTCTTATGAACTCACCACTGCATGCCTGACTGCTGCAAGACTTGTAGAGCTCAAGGCCAAAGCTATGCAAGTCTCTAGCCTGCTCGTCAGTATAGCACAGGTCACATAATTTCATGAGCTATTCATATATATATATATATATGTATTCACCCATAATTTGCATGTTAAGTACTGGAGAGACCAAAGGTCTAACACTGAGCACTTAGTAGCAATATCAATTATCTCCTTATTAATTAAATAAGCAACAGCCCCCCTTACAACTACCTGGAACCTGCCCAGCTGCAGTTTCCCCCGGATGCTTGCCTAGGAGGATGCCTGTGTGCTCTTTCTAGCACTTGCAAGCCCAGGCTTGCCAAAATCTCTCGAGATGAGAAACACAGCTCATCTGCCCTGACCTTCCCAAGACCAGAGAGGACCTTACATGATTTCACATATGTGCACACAAACACATACATGTACTGAGGCTGAGAGACCAAAAATCTATATGGTCTAAAGGCAAAATAGCTGTTTCTGAAGAACCATCACGGAATTTGTGACTAACAACCCAGTGATTTTGTTAGTGTTGCACTGGGACAATTCCAGGCTGGAAGAGACCAGATTGAGTTGCAGAAGGCCAGACAGCACTCCGAGATATTGCTGCAGATCTGGAAAGGCTTCTTTGCTTCACTGGCTTCAGTGTGATTTACTCTGGGGTAGCAAGGATGTGAATGTCTCCTGTATTAGCTTAATTTCTCAGAGCTAGTTTTTTCTTGGGGAACCTATTTCCCATGGAAACGGTGAACGTGGTGCTGGATTTCCTTTCCTGGTCTGTCCATCGGCTGCTAATGGCTCTCACTGCCAGACAAAAGTATCTATAGATAGTGTGGGTGTGCCTATGTATCTGCAGGTTTTTCCTTTTATAAATGAGAAGATATTTTTGGTATCGTGGCTTTGCAGTTCAAAATAACAAGGAAAGGCGTCAGTCCAGGATTACATCATTTATGGGGAAATGAGGCTTGGAGAGGACAGCAAGGAGATGATGAGGGCTGAACTTCTCTGACATTAGCAGCTCATAAATTTCTCTGTGATTTAGAATTCCCTCTAACAAATGAACCTATAAATAATACCTCTCTGGCTCATCTTAATCTATTATTTGGTGTTTATAAAATGTGGATGAGTTTCCACAGAGAAATATTTCCACAGAAAGAACATTTCACAGACATTTAGTTCATGATGAATTCAGTTCTTTGCCCCTGTTGCTCAGGTACTCCACTGACAAGGCACAGAGGTTTTGAGGAGATTAATATAATTTTTCACACAAACATTTAATTAGCTGACATCGCGTCTCTCCGCTACTGCTTGTGGGTTCCTGCAAACCCGTGCGTTGAGGACTGACAGCTGAGTCAGGAACATAAAGCTTCTATAAATCTGCTTTAGTGCCAACTGGGGTTTAGCTAATAATAGAACATAATCTCATTGGAAATCTAAATGGAATCATTGTGTTTTTCCTGATTAATTTTATAAAATTAATTCAGAGATGTAGCCGTGCCTGGACCCCTGTCCATTTGCATTACAGCACAGCCTCTGCCCGAGCGAACCCTGCTGCTCCCACCAGCACAATCCTGCACCCCCCATTAGCATTCCCGAGATGTTTTGCACCAGTAGGTACCTTCAGCCTCCCGTCAGTACAGACACAAGGCTGAGCACCAACCTGCCAAGTCAGCAATGGTAATTTTTTTTCTTGCTTGCCTGCTTTTCCAACGCAGGGCTTTGGAGCCCTGTTGTGGGTACAAAATGCATTCAAATGACACGGTCAACATCTAGGCTGCCTGAGGGGCAGACACGATCCAAATCTAAACCCATAGCAACTCCAGCCTCCCACAGTCCCCATCCTGAAGTGTTTCTTACATTTCTGTTTCTTGCTGCTCTGCAGCTGCTGGATGGGACCGTGCAGCGGTCGCTGCATCTTCCTGCTTACAACTCAGCAAGCGATGCCTCCAGCGTGTGACAGAGCTCCCTCCGAGGGGCCTCAGCAAATTACCCGCTGGGATATATTAATCAATTAGCCCTGCTTTATGCATTTGAAGAGAAAAATAAAAGGCCATTGTAACTCGCTCACACTTTAATGCTCTATTACCCTGCCAGAGTCATACAATGGAGACAGATGGGCAACGAGGGGTGGGCTGGTAGAGCGCTTCCACCCAGTGCACACAGCTTCCAGCAACTCTTCTTCCTTGGGGGGTTTCTCTATCATTCCCTCCTTTGTCTTTCACTAGTGACATCATCTCAGATTTAGCAGCAGCACCCAGAGCAAGAGAGTGCCTGTAATTGCTATTGACCCAAAGGCAGAAAGGTTTCTGGCTAATGAAACAGCAGCTTGTGCATTCCTGGAGAGAGCACGTTCCTCCTGCTGGCACCTGCCGGGTGGTGAGGAGGAGAAAAAGCAACTGGCAGAGGTTGCCTGATATGAAATAGATATGTATAGCATATATATATATAACATATAT
>NW_010136968.1:0-4390 GCF_000699245.1 Pterocles gutturalis | reverse complement strand
AGGAAGGAGGGGGGGGGTCCGGGAATGCCCGGTGCCGGTCTTTAAACTGTGCATCTCGCCCACGGCGCTGAAATCCCCTTTCCCGGTGAGCAGCAGAGAACTCTAACGAGGGTCGCGTGGGTTTAGGAAGAGTTCAGCTTCGTCCCAGACCCGAGCGACTGTGTCGGGACGTGTCGCCCCATAAACGCCAAACCCGGGCTGGCGACACCCGCCACCGCCCGAGCATCCCTGCCATGGGGCCAAGGGCTCCCCAAAGGACAGTTTTCCCCAGGGAGATTTTCCCAAGGAGAGTTTTCCAAGGACAGCTTTCCCAAGGACAGTTTTCCAAAGGACACTTTTCCCAAGGACAGTTTTCCCAATTTTTCTCCTTCCCAGAGCTCACCGGGGTGGGAAGCCAGGCCCTAGGTCACGGCACAGACCACCCACCACCCACCCATGTGGCCCCTCCACTTGTGTCCCTGAACCATTTTTTTAAACCGTGGTAAAAAAAAAAAAAAAAAATCCATCTGTTACAAGGAACAGTTCGCAAGGGCAGCACAGACCAAACCAAAGCAGGGTTAAGAGACAAGGAAACCTGCCAGGAGCAGCAGCCAGAGGGATGCCCGGAGGGGTCGCACCCCCCGCAGACCCCCCAGCGTACCGGGGGCTGCAATAACCCCCTGATGCGCACAAACAGCACGGCAAACCATGAACCAGCTGCGGAGAGAGTGAGCATCACTGTCTGCAACCAGGAAAACACAAACAAACTGGGAGTAAAGACTGCTTGTTTATAATTTTTTTTCCTCTTAAATTTGTTTGTAAAGTAACAAGCAGAAACAAATGCAGGCTGTGCCCTCTCGCAACCCATCATTTCTCCTGCCGCGGGTCTGCACGAGCGGAGAAGGGTTTCGAACTGTTTCAGGTGTTTTGCCTGGCAGAGCAACACCCACCTTTCGTCAGCAGAAACCACTCTTGAACTGGGGTTTAAGAGATTATGAAGTTGGACCTGGGAAAAGGGGTAACTACTTAAATCTTTCTGACTCAAACAAAGGAAAACAGAAACCAGAAAAGGAGTCACCTGAGCTTCTACCACAGCCCCAGCCCAGATCAACTCGTTAACTTTTAAGAAGTTGTTACCCTCCTGTGCTTTGGTTTGATTTCTGCACCTTTGATTTTCCTGTTTTGCTATCAAACCGAGGCCACAAAACTATTCCCAAAACACCTGCGTGGATCAGGACAGAGAAGAGGCACGAGGCAGGACGGACGTACCCGAGGCAGGATGGACATACCCGTGCCAGTATTGCCATGTGCAAGCACAGCCGATGGAAGGTGGCCAGAAAACCCCGTCCTGGGGTATTTTTGCCAGCATCACACCACGTCCGATGGCTCTTGCAAACCCGCTTCCTCGTGAGACAGATGTGGTGGCCTTACAGATGTGCTGGATGAGCTAACCCGACCAAAATCCCATCCCACTGGAATCTCCTTGCCTTGCTCGGGCCACAATTTTGCACCTGAAATTCTGGATCCAAGTGCAACCAGCCTTTTAGCCCTTTGTGTCACCAACGCAGGTGCAGCGACAAGGTCCCGGGGGTTATTTCAAAACTGAATTCTTTGTCAGCCTACTTCTAGAGGACCAGCTGCTCCAAGTCTCCTTGCAAATGTGAAGATTTTTAAACTCCTCTAATCAAAAAAGAAATTTCTCTTCCAAATGAAACTTGGACAAATTTGCTCATAGGACACATTTTGCAGTTAGAAAATTTAAGAAACAAATGGTTCAGACGTTTTTATAGGCATAAAAATGAAAGCCAAGTTGGTTAGTGGTTTCAGATGCTTTTTATTTGCAAATCAAAAAGGGCTTCATTTATAAATTGAAATTGAACTGGCTGCTAATCCTGCAGGCAGACTGGGGCCTTTGGCTCTACCAGAAGAAGTAGAAAAAAATGCATTTTAAAGACAAATTATTTCATTTGGAAAAATGTGTGCTGTGGTTGGACAGTGCATTTATTTTTTCACAAAACTCATATAAAGTCTCGTAGATCACAGTTCCGTAGCTCTCACTGCACTGCACTGCAGGGACACTGCCACTGCACGGCGAGCCACGCGCCTCCTGCCGTGTCACCCCTCTCTGGTGCCGTGTCACCCCTCTGCTGAAGCGGGCGCTCTGCGGTGTGCTCCAGCCTCTCTACCACAACCTTGTTCCCAAAGGCATAACTCAGGAACGGGTACTTTGGGAACAATTATAACTCTTCTGTTGCAACAGACCCCTCGGAGCAGCAGGCTCTCTGCACGGTGCTGCCCCACCGGCTGTCCCCAAGGCCGAGGACCCTGCCAGCCCCCCACCTCCTCAGGACAAACCCTAGTTCCCCCTGGTTTGAGAAGGGAACTGAGGAGCTGGGACGGGGACACGAGCTGCTCGAGCAGCCACAGCAAACCTGCGCTGGGGTGAGGAGCGGACCCAGATCCCCAGCCTCGGACCACAGGCTGCCCTCCTCTTACTACCCCAACCAAAGCAGCTCTCCCCACTCTGAAGCACCGGTAATAGCTTTTAAACAGGTAAAATGATGGTTCTTTTCACCTAGCACCAAGCTGAGGCACCTTCCCTCAACGTGGATGCTAGCGTTCCTGCCGGCTGGTCTGCACGGCAATGGCCCACTGGGGCTCTGCCGCGGGCGCGTTTTGCTGGGGTCGGATTGTGCTTCTGCACAAGATGTACAAAACGGTAAATCGCTTTAAGAGGTGAGTTCAGAGGCAGGATAAATGAAACAGGACTGAATTCTCTTTCTGTGCATAAGGAAGGGCTGGACACTGGTCTCTCCATTCCTTCCTTCGTCCCGAGGCACTCGCTGCAAGAGCAGCCTGCTACCTGCTGAGCCCGCTCGCTCATTTCTCATCCCGCAGAGTATGAAAACTGGCAGACACAAAGCAAGCCTTGCACCCAGCTATTCACACAACTGTAAATGCTTCTACAATAAGCACTGCAACCACTTAACAGACCCAGAACATCTTGTTTCTGTCTCCGGCACTTCACGCTTGCCTCACAAGAAACAACTGTATTTCCAGGGAGAAGCTCCTGCAGCATTCCTCCCTGCACTGTCCCTGCACCTCGGAAACCCAGCCAGGGACTGGCACCTTGTGGTAACAGCCAAGCAGTCAACTGACAGAGAAAATAGGTCCTATTTCAAGGAATTAGTAAGTCAAGAGTGAAGCAAGACATCAAACTTAGATGCAACAAGGAAAGAGGGAAGAGGTGAAGCAGCCACTCCAGGCACCGCGGGTTCGCTTCGCTCCAGAGCCCATCATGGACCGTCCCATGACGGTGATCACTCCCTGTAGCCTCCCGGGGATCATGGCAAACTCACTGACTTAAAAGCTGATCAGAAAAAATGCCAGTGGGTGCAAGGATGAACGCAGGGCACAACCGCCAGCGGTTTGAAACGATGGGCAACACCGAAACCTGCCTCCAGGAGCGGCTCCACAGACGGACACGGGGAACAAAACGCTCGCGCCTGTCGGTGGGCTTCCCAACAAAACACGGCTTGTTTCTGGTTTATGGCTTCTAGTATCCAACCTCGTCCTCCTTTGCCTGCTGCTAAACGTTTCTCTCTCTCACGGAAGGCAGGTCTGGGGTCCTGGTGACTGTCTGCCCCACTCCCCCGGCTGAGCTCACGGCTCCTTATCACACCAAGGCAGCACCGGGAGCTGTCTCCTGCCATTGTTTTTGCTCAAGTCAGATTTTTTTCTTTTTTTTTTTTTGGGGTGGTGGTGGTTTGTAATTTATAGCAAAGTGAGAATGATTTCTTACAGCAGAAACCATTCTGTTATTGCACAGAGCCCTTACTTGCTGCATTTAAAAAGCTGCGGAAGAGCTGCTCCCTTGCTCGTACCCAGGAGGAGCTGGGCAGCAGACCCAACCGTCCAGCTTTCCCTTAACACCTTCCATATGCCACATATCAATCCTTAACTTCCTAGAAATGATAAGTCACACTCATTGTGACTGTCCGCAGTTGTCTGGGGAGTTCATAGGCGATAGGCTCCTCTCTCCGTCTCTCACCTCCTCCCCAGACCATCTGCAGCCGCTCTGCCCCATCCCCGGGAGCGGGACCGGGGCTTTGTTCAGTGCGGACGGTGCCTTTACACCCTGTAGAGCACAGACCTAAAGCTGGGGTGTCCAAGTGCTCCCCACAAGGGTTACCGCAGGCGGGTATTGCAGTCAGTTGGCCACCAGACCC
The DNA here is from genome assembly GCF_000699245.1 of Pterocles gutturalis. NCBI lineage: Eukaryota > Metazoa > Chordata > Aves > Pterocliformes > Pteroclidae > Pterocles > Pterocles gutturalis. The sequence goes on along the minus strand of NW_010136968.1, from coordinate 182 downwards.
CTCACAGACCAGGTTCAGAGTCTGGAAGCAGCAGCCCCACCATGCAGACATCAGCATCCCCCGCACCAGCTGAAAGCACATTAATACCAAAAATATTCACCCTGCAATTTCATTTCCCTGTTTGCAAAAGAGTCTCTTTCCTACAGGCTCCGTTCTCTCCCAGAAGCAGAGGAGATCTCGGC
>NW_010136967.1:1246-3725 GCF_000699245.1 Pterocles gutturalis | reverse complement strand
ATCCCTCTGCCCCCCCGTCTCCTCCTCTGCTGTGTGCCCTGGCGGGACCCCCTGAGACGGGGCGATGGGTGCTCCCAGCCCTCGGCCGCTGCCTGGCTTGGTGACTTCTGGCTCACGATGGCTCCTCTCAGTGCCTCACCCCAGCAGACCTGTCTCAGCCTTCATTCTCCCTTGGTAGAGCTTGGGGGAGTTTGAAGAGAAATTAAATCATCGTGAGATGCTTTGGATGCATGGGCCAACTCATCCAGCGTTCTTAGTGTGGCGCCAGCCTGACCGCCTTCCTCGGCTCCTCCTGGGCTCTGTCTCACCAGGGCTGCCCTCGCCTGAGCCTCCTGCCAAAACTTGTGCTTAAGCTATTCCAGCCTCTGCCTCCAAGCTTCTCGCTGGCTTGCGATGAGCCCCTTTGGTTTGATTCTTTCCTTCCTGGTAGGACCAAGAGGCAGAGAGGTTGTACAGCGGCATCCAGAGCAACAACTCGGACGTGAAGACTGACTCGCTGAAGAAGCTCGCGAGCCTCTCCCAGGATGTCACCTTTGCTCAGGAGTTCATCAACAGGAACGGCTTGAAACAAATCTTCTCGATTGTGGAAGAAGGGAACGAGTGAGTATCAGAAGAGGATTTTCCTTGCAGTTCTTGACTTTTCTTCTCTCTTGGGAATGCTGCTCGAGGTCTAAGCTGGGCGCTGGAGGGGACTCTGTGTTCCTGGCGTGTTGATCCCTGTGCTGCAGCCCGTCATGGGCAGCGCTGGCGGCAGGGGGAAGGTCCCCAGGAGCCTGTGGGCCTGACCCCTCGAGAATGTGCCCAGACTTGCACCTTCCATCCCATCGCTGGCTGGGGCACCTGCAGCCCTGTGCGTTTTGCTGCCAGGAAGCCTCCTGGGATGATCCCAGCCCCAGCTGCTCCTTCCTGCCACCCCCAGTCACCCTGGGGCTGGAGCTGCCAGAGGTCTGCCGGCAGCACGAGAAGACCCTGGTTGCCACACCGTTGCCTGCCTGCCTCTCGCGCAGCACCACGCGGAGGGAGGGATTTGGGGCAGCTCAGCTTTCCCGAGGGCTGGGCTGCAGTGAGCTTTGTACCCTGGTAACGCAGCTTTCCAGAAACAGTCCAACTTCCCCTGCCTTGATTTCCTGGGATGACGAAGTGAGGGTCTTATCCAACAGTTTCCTTTCTTCTCCTCGCTGCTCTTGGCCTCTCTGGTTGTTCCTAAAGTACCCACTGATGTGACTGTGGTCCTGCTGTGCAGTGGTGATGGGGGGTATCTGGACCCATCCTCACTGTGGTTGCTCACCCGTCCCTCCAGTACAGGCGAGATGCTGGCTCACACCCTGAAGGCCTTCATGGAGCTGATGGAACATGATTTTGTTTCCTGGGAGACTCTCAGTGCTGCCTTCATCAAGAAGGTAAGCGTCTCCTGCCGGCGCCAAGCCTGTGCCCTTGGGACTCCTCGTCACCCAGGCTCAGTCCGGCCCACAAGTGGGTTTGTGTCTCCTAGATAGTGAGTTATGTCAATATGAACGCCGTGGATGCATCTGTCCAGCAGCTCTCCTTGTCCATCTTGGAGAACATGGTACCCACCAGCCGCCTCCTCTTTGAGCTAGTCAAAAAAGAAGTGACGCTGGACCGGCTGCTCACCCACCTGCAGGCGTACGTGGAGAGGACGCAGCACCGTCCGCCCCCATCCCAAAGCTGGGGGGGATGAGGCAATGGAGGGGATCTCTCCGGGTTGTGCTGACCATCCCTGGCACAATAACATGTTGTATTGCCCCTTCCTAACAGCCTGGGGGAAATCAGCCTGTCCTGTCCCCGATGCTGGGGGAGGGATGGGCTGTCCTGGGAACCATCCTCTTTCCAGGCAGGATTCCTTCAGTCGCAGCCTGTTTCACTCCGATATTTTAATTCCGTAGCTGACATGCCATTCTTCTGGCATTGGCTCTTCCTTCCCTTTCCCTGGTGTATTTCATAGCAGTAGCCATTCCCTGCAGCTCGGGGTGGTGGTGCGGGGCTGAACAGAGTTTGTTGCATCCCTCAGCTAAGGGGGGGTTCTTCGTTCCCTCCTCTTCCTCGTCCCTCCATATCTCTTCAGTTTGGAGGTTTTTCCTTCTAGAAAATGCAGAGTTTGTTGCCCAGGGCTCCTGCAAGCCAGGAGTCTGCTGCTCACCCTGGATTTTCCTGCGGCTCTGAAATGCTGCACCGGTGGGTGTGTGCCGGGCAGTATCTGACCCACCTGCGGGTGCTTGGCAGTCGCAGCCATAGGGAGCGGCTCACCCCTGGTCCCGCTGCCAGCAGCTCGTGGCCTCTCTGAGTCCCCCAGCTCCGTGCAGCGGGGTCCAGCAGTGAAGTGGGGAGAGGACTCTGCCTTGGGGAGGGCAGAGCATCCCTAGAGCTAGTGACTCTCCTCATTCTCCTTCTGCAGGAGCAACACTGAGCTGCAGCTGAAGGCCATGGCCCTGCTCATTGCGCTGCTGCTGGCTGCCACTCA
>NW_010136967.1:0-1215 GCF_000699245.1 Pterocles gutturalis | reverse complement strand
GAGCGGCGGGTAAGGGGCTGCTCCCTGCCTGCGGGCAGGACCGGGCGTTGCAGATCCAAGCACCACAATGCCCCCGTCACGGGGGTGCTCTGCTGAGAGGCCTCTGCTGTCTCACACCCCTCGGAGTGGCTTTGGGCAGATGCAAGATGACAGGAGAAGTGTCAGGGCTGGTCGTGGCACAGTGGCTGCGATGGCCCAGACCCATCGTGGTTGGGCTCTCCTGTGATGGGGTCCTGGGCAGCCGGGTCTTTGGCTGTGGTGTGTGTGTCCTCTGGGGTGGCAGAGCTCTGAGAGTTGCCCGGGGATGTGTAAAGTCAGCGTCCTCACTCTGCCTCGTCTCCCTGCCTGCCACAACCTGTCCTGGCAGCCTGGTGGGCTCAGAGCCCCGTTGGGGTGGGCCAGTCCTGGCTGCTGGGGCCTGGGGACAAGTCTCCTGCTCACCAGTGCCACTCCTGGGACTGCCGGGTCCTTTCTGTCCCCACCCTGCTGGCAGCCCAAAGCCAGGCAGAGCAGGGAAGTGGGTCTGCAGAGGGAACACTGGCTTTTTATTTTGGCAAACGGTGGTGTGCCGACCTGGGGAATGTCTCACGGCCTCCTCCCTTCCCAGGACATGATGGACTACCTGAGGGAGAAGAACATCAGGCAGTTCATCCACAAGGTGAGAAGCTGAGGTCCTGCAAAGGTTTGCTCTGTGTGTCATCCTCTGTTCTTCCTCCCCAGCCCCTGTCCCCTCAGCTCCAGCCTTTGGTGACTGTGCCTGGCTGGGTTGTCTGCATGCCCCACACCCCTTCCTTGATGCCTCCTACGGGTGCTGCTGTGCTGGCACCCACCTGCCCAGGGCTGCACCCCTGCTGCCTGTGGTTCAGCACACCCAGCGCTCGCCCAGCGCTCGCCCAGCCCCCAGGGGAGCTGCCCGCTTCCTAACGTCCCTTCGAGCAGCAGGACCCTGAGCTTGGAGGAATTGGGAGCAGCAGCCTGGGGGAACCATCTCACTTGTGGTCTCCTGCAGAACATCATCCACAGCTCTGAGCCCCTGGGGGACGAGATGGCCCATTACCTGTATGTGCTGCAGTCTGTCAGCCTCAACCTGTGTGAGCGCCGCATGAGGACCTCCATGGATCCCTACTCACAGGTCTGGGAGCACTCGCTTTGCAACTCTGGTCCTGGTCTCTTCCACCTGTGGAAGTAGAATCAGAGAATCATGGAATGGTTTGG
>NW_010136966.1:7899-8338 GCF_000699245.1 Pterocles gutturalis | reverse complement strand
GGGGGCCGGCCATCGCATCTTCTCCCTGCGTCCTCCCCGGAAACGCCGCCGGCCCCGGCTGATTTCCTCCCCGGTGAGGTGAAAGGCTGGAATTTTGCAAGCTCAAGGAAGAGATTTTTTTTTTTTTTTTAAAATGAAAAAAAAAAAAAAAGAACAACAAATTGAAAAAAAAAACAAACCCCAAAAAATATGGAATTTCCAGGGAATACGTACACCAGCGAGTGATTCAGTCTGGGCAGAAGAAAACCTCCTGCGCGCTCCCGACGGCTGGAGCCGCTCTGGCCCACCGACCTCCTGCCCCCGGCTTTACCTTGGGAAAGAATCCGCGGGGTCAAATCGCCCCCAAAAACCCCCATTTTCAGAGCCCCCCGGCCCCAAACGCCGGCGGTTCACCCCAAAACCCGCCGGGGCTGGGGAGGACGCGGAGCTCCCGCGCTCG
>NW_010136966.1:4099-7775 GCF_000699245.1 Pterocles gutturalis | reverse complement strand
AGCCCCAAACTCCTGGAATTCTTTAAATATGAGGCTGGTGCCTGACTGCGCGTCAAATTTTGCCGCGGAAACGAGTTAAAAAGCTGAAAAAGAGGAAATGTCGTAATTTTCTAACAGAGATACAGCAAAATGGTTTTTTTTTAATTAAGTCGGGACGCGGTGCGGGATTTCCTGCGCCAGGGATCCTTCTTGGGAGGTGTAAAAAAACCCGAAAGAATGATTAGTGCATTCCTGAAAAAGAAGGAGAATTGAGAAAAATTGGAGAAAAAAAAAAAACCCCAAACCAACCCTCTCCCCACGGGAAACGCCGCCCGGCCACGCTCCCTTCGCCCTCCCGGGGCAAAATGCTCCCGGCAATCCCGGAGCGGAGGAAAAAGATGTTGTGAAAAGTTGTTAAAATGCTAAAAACCCATCGGCTGACAAGGTTTGAAGGATGAACCGTTGGGAAGCGAAGGGGAGCGGCTGGAAAGGCGGCTGGCGGAGGCAGCGCGCGGCTCGCGGTCGGGGTGAAATAATGAAATTTTGTTCCAACGAGCGAGACACGTTCTTCAAAAGTCAGAGATTTCTTGACTTCCATGCTGTACGGAAAAAAGAGCGGATGACGATCGAGGAGCAGGTTACGCCTAAAGAATTCCCGGAGAAGGGATGGAGACGGTTCGGATCCGGGCAGAGCGCGGGATGGGAGTCGGGGAAAACACGGGATCGCCTCCGTCCGCCTCGCGGGGAGCCACCATCCGCTCTTGACGGCCGCGGAGCTTCCCAACCTTCGTGTGGCTTTTATTAAATATAAAACCGGGAACGTTCTCTCCAAGGCAGGGTGTCCTTCAGTGCAATCTGCTTTGACATAAGGCTTTTTATTTTTTTTTTTTCGGGAGGGGGGCAGTCATTTCAGAATGGGTTTCTGCCTTCTGGAAGAGTCAAAGAATTTTTTTTCTTTTTTTTTTTTTTTCTTTTTCTTTTAATGCCCTACCCATGTCAAAATACTCTTCCCATCCGGTTGCTCCTCTTGCCAATGCTTTGAAAACCATCAGTGTCCAAGTAAACCAGTCCCTGGGGAGAAAAGACAATGGCCAGAAGACGAGGGTGATTATGGGACGGAGATGGAGTTAGCGTGGGTTTACAGAAAGGGGAGGTTAAAAAAAAAAAAAATTAAAAAAAAAAAATCCCCCAGACTCACCTTTAAATCCTTCTTCAGGCATACAAACTGGGGAGGGAAAGAAAAAAAAAAAAAAAAGCATTAAAAAATTCCCAACAAATCGTTTGTAAAAGATCTTTTGTTTGAATCTCCCGTCGACGGCGACAGAAAAGCTCCAACATCTTTATTTTCTCCATTTACACCCTAAATCCAACACAGACCTCAGCCAAAAAGATTCTCCCCAAAATCAGAGGACAAGACGCCTTCCCCAGAGCCCCGAAACCTCGCGGGCGTCCCCCCGGCCCCACCTTGCATAATGTCGTCCATGGCGGCGTAATCCGCGATGGGTTCATCAGCCTGGAAAAGAAAGCGGAGCCGGGGATTAACGAGCGGGGAAAATCGTTTGGAAGCTCACATCCTGCTCAGCTCCCGGTCCTGCCGAGGATCTTCCTCCTCCCAGGGGGAGCTGCAGGGGGAATCTGTTAAATCGAGCGGCCGCGGGCGGGCACGGCGAGTTTTTACAGGCGCCGCAACGTGTTTTTCTTTAGTTGGCCAAAAATCAGCTCAATTTTCTGCTTTATTTCAGCAGATCCGACTTGATTTCGGCAGCGGCGCTCCGACGTTACCTTTAATAAAATGACGGATTCCGGGATGACTCCCAGGCTGCCCAGTGTCGCCGTGTCGTCGCTCAGGATCTTCCCGTCGATGGATAAATTCTGGTCGAAGGTTGCGACCGAAAAGGCGTTCATGATCTGCGGCGACACGACGAGACACGTGGATTTTGTGCCAAGGGAAAAAAAAAAATAAATACCGCTGAGGCACAAAAAAATATGTTTAGAAGAGCACCGTGCGCTTTTCGACCCCACGTGGGATTTTATACTCCTCCTCTCCATCCCCTCCCAGCCATGTGCTCCCGATTTTGGGGTTTTTCACTCAACATGACTCATTTCTTGGAGGAAAAAGAAAAAAAAAAACCCCGTTACCTGTATTTTCAGGTCTTTCAGCGTCTGATTTGCCGAGACGAGGAAGGCTTTCTCCCCTCGCACTTTGCGGTGCCGGGTGCTCCGCCTGATGCCCTGTTTTTGGTAAGTGATGTAGTTCTGGTGCGAGATCTTCTGGCGCTTCGCACCGCCATTGGTCTGCAAATGAGAGGTTAAAAAAAACATAAATCAGGAGCCTGAATTTGGGATTTGGGGAAAATACAACCTCCCCCGTACCCTGGGCTGTGTTTCGGGCGAGTCGGTGACGCGAGGGACGGCAGGAAGCGCCGAAAAGCCCCATGGAAAGCTCAAAAGCCACCTGTGAGCAGCGAGAGGACCGAAGGATGTGCCTGGAAAACTCGGTTCTTGCTCCTAACGACAGTGCCGGGCGGATTACCGGCCAAGCACACGAGTCGCCGTCAATATTTCCCCAAAAAACCGAAACGATGGCGTGGTTTTATTCTCATTGAAATGGGAATTTAAAGGGCGGCTGTTCTCGCCCGCTCATGGTTTGGAGGAGGATGCTCTCCTGCCATGCTGGCTCAAAACCGTGGCGCCTGGCGGTATTTTTTGATTTTTTTTTTTTTCTACCTGGTTAAAATCTGGGTCTTGTTCCCCCTCGGGTTTGTTTTCCTCCCTTTCCTCTTCAGCTTCTGAGCTGCTCACGTTCAGCTCCGGAGCAGCGTCCTTCATGACCTGAAGTTATAAAAATCTGCGTAACTAACCCCCCAGCATCCACCCCGATTGTCACATCACGGCTTTTGGTGGCCTCCAGGGTGTCACCTCCATCCCAGGACCCTGGCAGAGCAGCAACAACCCCGGATGCTGCTCCGCCTGCTCTGCAAAAAGTCTCCTCCACCCCTCCCCAGCTGCACCGAGCCGCGGGAGGACTCGGCTCCGGGGAATCAACTTTTCGATCGAATTGCAGGTGCTTCCTGCGGCTCAGGACCTTCCCTCCTCTCCAGGCAAAGGGAAAGTCTCCGGGGACCTGCACTGATTTCTTTCCCACCAGCTTGGCTGCTTCTCCGTTCATCTGAAGTGTATTACGAAAGGTCTAACGCGGAGAAAAAAATTTTATCTGTAAATTAGAGACACTTCTGCATCCCTGTTGCAGACCGACAGAGGCACTCGGCACCGTTATTTAGGAGTCTGGAGGTTGTCAGGAAATAAAATCTGAATAATTTACACAAAGGTATAAACAAAAAGGATTTTCAATCCTGGGTAAGCCACTGCAGGAGGCACGGATCGGAATCCAGGGCTTGGAAATCTGCACTTCGGCTGGAGCGGGGTTTGCAGGAGCCCAGGAGACCGCTGCGCTCTCCATGATGCCTGAGAGCTCGTTTCTCCATCGATATATTTGCAATTAACGATGCAATCCCAGCTCCCAAACATCCAGCACCAACCACAGCCTCCCCGGATCCCTCCGGATCCTGGCAGTGCCCAATTTACACGGTCACAGCTTCCCTCCCGCTGCATCGTCCGACGGAGAAACCCGGGAAGAAAGCAGGGCGAGGGGAAGGGAAACGCTCCCCGATTTTGCAAACCACAACCGGCAGGGCTT
>NW_010136966.1:0-4068 GCF_000699245.1 Pterocles gutturalis | reverse complement strand
CCTCCTCTCCGGCAGCGGTGCTGCCGAGGTTTCCCCATTACCGAGGGATCTCGCAGGGAAGCTCTCACCCCCTCTCTCCAGCTCCAGCTGCTCGGCAAAGAATAGCTGCTTGATTTTTTTGCCAACCCCACGTGCAGTTCTGTCCAGCACCAGGGGAAAAAAAAAAAAAAAAGACCAAAACAAGGCTCCTCTGCAGCAGAGCCAAGAGGCAGCCTCGGGATTCAGCCCAGAGCCAGCTGAAACCCTGCAGCTGACGGCTCCGGACAGCGCTGCGTGCTCGACGTCTCGCAGCCGAGGCGGAAAATCATCCAGCCTCCGGCACCCTGCAGCTCTCCGGGCTCCGGCGCCTTAGACTGAAGATGGAAATCAATGAGAGTCAAAAAAAAAAAAAAACCAAACCCAAAGGGGCAGGGAACATCTTTAGCCGAGCTTTCCCACGAGCTTCGGTTTCGCCCTTAAAGCATAAAACCAGCCCGAAGGAGGATTGTCTGGAACCAGCGTTTGGGTACCTGTAAAGCCAATTTTCCACCTGATCCTGATCCCTTAAGACACCAGTAAAGCAGAGACACAACTGGCAGCTTCGCAGGGGAAAACCACCTCTAAGTTCCCCGCTGTTCCATCCCAAAGAGCTTATTTCTGTCTCGGAATAAATGTCACTCGAGCAACCGAGAAAGGAAATGACAAATACCGGAGGGGGAGGAGAACAGGTAGAGCCTGATGATGAAGCCAGAAACAGTGAAATTGCCCAAAATAACCACAGCTGGGAAGATCCCTGAAGATGCCTGATAACGCAAAGGTTCTGCTTTGGCAAAAGGAAGCTTGGAGAAGACCAAATTTTCCAGCCGGAGTTTTCCCATTCGCTACTTTTGCCCAAGCGCCAGGTTCCGCGTCCCGTAGCACCGGGTGCTTTTTGCCCACCACCATCCCCAGCAGCAGCAGGTCCCAGCCCAGGCTGCCATCGCCGTCCCTCCGCCGTGTTTGGGTCGTTATTTGGGAACTCGGTGCCGTTTCCACGAAATGAAACGGAGGCAGGATGGGCCAGGACGGAGGGAGAGCCCGTACCTTTTTATTATCCACCACTTTATGGATGTAGATGGTCGCTTGGGTGTACTCCCGCAAATCCCGCTGCTGTTGGCATAACAGCCCTTCTCTGCACTCTGGACAGAGTTCTGGGGAGGCACAAAGGAAAAAATAAAAATATTTAATTGCATTTAATTGAGACACAGAGTATATTCCACCTGCCCAGTGCCTCTCGCCGCTCACCCGGAGCAGCTCCCACAACCAGGGGCATCTCCCAAGCTTTGTATTTAGGACGATCCCCTTCGATCCGACCCTTTATCCGAAAAAAGGCCGTTTCCCAGGGAGCTTTTTTTAAGAACAAGAGCAGGGACAGCGGCGAAAGGTTCACTCACGGGGCTCAGAGGTGTACACAGCGCTCTCCGGGTCCGCCCCGGCGGCTCGTGTCCGGGTGATTTTGATGACTTGATCGACGACGAAGAGTTTTTGAATCCTCTCCCACTCGCTGGGCCATATGAGAGCTATACTGTGCAAAGGAACGAGAACGTGCTTTGTGACATGGAAAAGCCAAACCCCGAGCTCCTCAACAGCCTCCCCCTTTTTTTTCTTTTTAGTCTGAGAATAAAAGCAAAGCCAGAAAATCAACCCAAAACTCCAGCTCCACGGGAGGGCTGGTACGCCCAAGACGAGAGGGGAGCAGCAGCGTGTTATTAGTGACGCCGTTCCGCTCCGGTTATGCCAGAGGGAGGATGGAGGAGGAGAGGAGGGGAAGATCTGCTCCTTTTAGTTCTGCGTCGTTGCAGAAGCCACGCTACGGAGCATGAACTCCAGCCTAGCGTCCAGCGCTGCGGGCGCAAGCCTCGCGGAAAGCAAATCGTCAGGAAGGCGGATGTTTCTACACCCTGATCAAATTCAGGGGAGTTTATTGTTGGGAACTAATCAAGCTGAAGTTAAGCTCTTTTTTTTTTTTTTTTTTCCCCTTGACCCAGCATCCTTCAAGAATTTAGGTCTTGCCTTGCTAAGCTGGGCCTGAGAAAGCGTCTCTTAATTTTTTTCAAGGGAAATTTGCTCCTTGTGTTGCTGCAGCTGGAGAGATGGAAGCACCCAGCAAAAGGAGATGCATGAAGAGAAGAAACTCACAGTTTGGAGTCTTCTTTGGTCATGGAAGCGTAGGTGAACATGAGGCCGCCGTGGGGACAGAGGAGAGCGCTGTTCCCTACCGAGGACACGGGGCTGCAGCGCGTCGGTCTCCTGCGCGGGGCAAAGGAAAGCGGTTTGCAAAGCTCGCTCGGGTTATTTCGCAAACCCCAAGGAGAAATAGCAGGTGAGTATTTACAGAAGGCATTCCGACAGGGAATATTAAACCACGAGCGAGGAGGAAATCAGATCCGCGTTCCTGCGCGTTGCACAATCGCTCTCCTATCTAGATTTTCATCTCCCGCCGCCCGCAGCGCACGGAAGCAGGAGCTAGAGGTGACCTTTGCCTAGGATACAGCTCCAGACAGATGAAAAAACTAATCGGGTTACTACCTAATCCCACCATCCGGTTAAGGCACGGTAAACAAGGAAATTCTGGTTCTGACAACGTATTACAACTGATAGGAGCCCTGCGAAAATCAGCTTCCTTCTTGCCACCAGGGCAAGCCACAGGTCAGGCTCCAAAAGCAAAATCATCATCTCCAGCCCCCCGTAAAAAAGGATTAAAAATTAAAACCTTGAGTCAAGTTACCTGACAAATTTCCTCCATTCTTCTACAAAGAACTGGGAAACAATATACAGCTCGTCTGTCTCCTAGAGATGAAAAAAAGGAAAAAAAAAAAGGATCTTTTTTAATTAATCCAACAATAGAGAAGCGATGACTGTTCGGTGTTTCTGCAGCGCTCGTTCTCGTCGAGACCTCGGCGTTTTTACCATGACAACTCCATCCCAGCGCGCAGGGAAAGCCAAGTGAAATTCTTGGGGATCAAGGACTAAGCGCTTCCATTACTAATCTCGTGTTTATTACAAAAGTTAATTTAGCTTTAGATCCAATTACCTCTCCTTCGCAGCAGGAAACGGTCGTTTCCCCCGGAGCAGCTCCGACTCCCCAGCACGGCGTTTGCTCTCGCCGGGTGCTCAGGGTCTCAAGCAGAGGCATCTCTGCACCCCATGGGTGTGGGGTGGGACCTCCCCAACCCGCCTCATTTGCTTCACCCACCAAAATCCCAAAGTTTCTCTTTTTTCAGGATCCAAACCACAGCCGTGCGCCCTCACGAGGCAGCGGGTTTGGGACAAACCCTTGTTTTCCTGCCCCGAATGAGCTGCCAGGAGATCAGGCTGCTGCTGGGCAAGAAACCACCTGGATCCAACGAGGTGGGTGACAAAATTTCCACGCTCATACATCCTCGCCATTTTCCCTAACAAATTTAAGGGCTCACCCCATCTTTCTGCAGGAAAATTCAGCACACCTGAGGAATATAGAGATTTTTTTCATCTCCCTTCATCTTTTCTAGATTAAACCTCTCTGCGTATTTTCCTCCCCAAACCTCAACTGCTCTGGATCAGGAAAACTCAAAAAACTTGAGGGAAAGCTCCTCAGCTCTTTTTTATCAGGCTCCCTGGGGAAATTCAAAGAGAGTGGAGGATGCAGCCTCGAAAGACCCTCATTCTGAGCTGACCCACGGTGATGGGCTCCAGCTTTCCATCCTCTACTCCAGCTACAAAAGCAAACCCAACCAGACACCACCATAAACACCACCGGTGGGACCCGGCAGCTCCTTTTGGGGTTCCCCAGTTCTGCGACACGGCTCCGTGCTGACCTCAACATTTATCCCCGGCTGGAGAAGGCACCAGGCTGCCCTCGCGACTGAGCCAAAGCAGCTCGGCAGGATCCAAGAGTCAACCATTCATCAGCACCGTGAGACGGCCGGGAGCCGAGGCAGGGAGCCAACGGCTTGGGCTGGTTCTTTGGAGGCTCCTCAAAGCCCCAAGAAAATCCCAGAGAGCTGCAGGCTTGTAGCGGGGAGAATCACAGAATCATAGCATCATGAAGGTTGGACAAGACCTCAAGGA
>NW_010136965.1:0-1823 GCF_000699245.1 Pterocles gutturalis | reverse complement strand
GTCCCCCCAGGACCCGCACGAGCTCCTGTCCCCATCCCAGCCAGACTCTGTCCCTGCTCCCCACTGTCACCCGTCCCTTCCCACCCTCCCATCTGGGATGGGCGCCCGGAGCCGGTACTGCTGCCAGACAGCTCCATCCCCCCCCGCCACTCCAGTGTCCCTGTCACCCTCCCAGCACGCCACTCCAGTGTCCCTGTCCCCATCCCCGCAGGGGACAGTGGCCACAGCTCCCGTCCTGCCTGGGATTAGTGGGTTAAGCCTGGCTGCGGCATCAACAGTGCCTGAGCCACGGTCCCCTGGGGCACAAAGGGGACACAAAGGGGACATGTGGGGTGGCCATCAGCAGCCAGGATGCTCATGGGTGGGGGACATGGTGAGGGACCACCCCGGGGTGTCCCCATCACCGCACATGTCCCCACAGTCTCGGTGACGCACATCAAGGGGGTCCACAGGGGACACCGGTCAGAGGGTCTATGGTGTCCCCGTCACCGCACAAGTCCCTCCCCGCAGTCTCGGTGATGCACACTGAGGGGATCTGTGGGCGACACCGGTCAGAGGGTCTATGGTGTCCTTGTCACCCCATGTGTCCCCGCAGTCTTGGTGACACACATCGAGGGGGTCCGCGAGGGACACCAGTCAGAGGGTCTCCGCAAGCATGGCGCCGCCTTCCCCGAGTGCCACTGCTTCACCCTCGTCTTCAAGGGCAAGCGCAAGAACCTCGACCTGGTGGCCCGGGGCGAGGAGGATGCCCAGCACTGGGTGCGAGGACTCACCAAGCTGATGGGGCGGCTGCAAGCCATGAGTCAACCGGAGAAGCTCGACCAATATCCTTTGTCAGAGTTCTAGGGGCTTGGGGACAGGTTGGGGACAACTGTGGGGGTGACGTCGGGTGGTTTCCTTACCCCAGCGTAGCTGGATCCACGGGGTCCTACAGCGAGCGGACAGGAACAAGGACAACAAGATGTCCTTCCGGGAGGTGAAGAGCATGCTGAGGATGATCAACATCGACATGGATGATGTCTACGCCTACAAGCTCTTCAAGGTACCCGTCCTGTGCTCTGTCACCTGCTATGCCCTGCTGCTGTCACCAGGAGGGAATGCAGCCTCCTTCTCTGCCTTCCCAAGCACAGAGAACTGTCAAACTCATCACACCCCAAGCCACCCACCATCACCAGCGGTTGGGTCCACCACCAACAGCTGGGTCCATCACCAGTGGTTGGATCCATCGCCAATGGTTGGATCCATCACCAATGGTTGGGTCCATCACCAGTGGTTGGGTCCATCACCAATGGCTGGGTCCATCACCAGTGTTTGGGTCCCATCATGATCTCACGATGGGGTGGGGTGAGCTGTGCCCCCCACTGCTCTGTGGGTCCCCAAAGTGTGACATTTTCCCCCCATGAGATGCTGTCCTCATGGGCATCTCCCAAGGTCCCCTTCCACCTGGGGAAACTGAGGCACGGTGCTCTGGTCCATCCCAGACTGGGAGGGGTTAGAGGCACAACCCATCCCCGAGCCCTCATGCCAGCAGCTGAGCCCCCCTCAAACTCATCACACATGCTGACAACCCCAAGGGACAGGCAGGATGAGGAAGGGGGTGGCCGTGACCCCTCTCCATGAGCAGGGGATGGTCCCCAAGGTTGGGCTGTGGTCCCATCAGGAGTGCGACCACTCAGGCGATGAGCGGCTGGAAGGGCGGGAAGTGGAGGAGTTCTGCCGGCGGCTGCTGCGGCGCCCAGAGCTGGAGGAGATTTTTGGGCGTTACTCGGGGGAGGACCGCGTCCTGTCGGCTGAGGAGCTGCGGGATTTCCTGCGGGACCAGG
>NW_010136964.1:383-5739 GCF_000699245.1 Pterocles gutturalis | reverse complement strand
GCAGGTCCTAGCGCCGCCTGACGGTTCCCCTCCCCCGCAGCGTGGGCGTTTTCAAGAACGGCCGCGTGGAAATCATCGCGAACGACCAGGGTAACCGCATCACGCCGTCCTACGTGGCTTTCACGCCCGAGGGGGAGCGCTTGATCGGGGATGCCGCTAAGAACCAGCTTACATCCAACCCCGAGAACACCGTGTTTGATGCCAAGCGGCTCATCGGCCGCACCTGGAATGACCCTTCTGTGCAGCAGGACATCAAGTACCTGCCGTTCAAGGTACGCCCTGAATGCGGACGGGTGGAGGTGGGAGGGGGACCTGCGTGTCCGGACAGATGTTGTCTGCCTTCCTCCCCCCGAGAAAGGCCAGGGTACTGAATCATGGTGCTCCTTTGAGCAGCCCTGCAGTCCTCCGGAGAGGGTTGGGGTGCGGTGATGTGGCTGTGGCATATAGACCCCAGTTCTTTGTGTTAGCTAGCGTTCAGATGATGTTTGTTATAGAGGATTTGCTTAATCTTCAGAGAGAAAGGCTCAGACGAGGGAATAATTGATTCTGTGAACTGTTGGAACAGGACAGGATACATTGTTCTTTTCAGGTTATTGAAAAGAAAGCCAAGCCCCATATTCAAGTTGATGTTGGAGGTGGACAGACAAAAACGTTTGCTCCTGAAGAAATTTCTGCTATGGTCCTGACAAAGATGAAGGAAACGGCAGAGGCTTACTTGGGGAAGAAAGTAAGTTCATGAATGCTACTAAGACCTTAAAGCAGCACCTTTACAGCACTGAACGGGGATGGGCTGGATCTGCCATCCTGAACTCTGTTCAGTGCTGCTGGCTGCTTAGGTTGCCTGGTTGAATGGGCTCAGATGGTGTGGGGGGTCTTCATCTCTTTAGAGAACAACGGGCTACTTGTTATCAGCATTGCTGTGGTTATTTACAACAACATTTTATCTCCTGCTCCTCATTCAGGTTACCCATGCGGTTGTCACTGTGCCAGCCTACTTCAATGATGCTCAGCGTCAGGCTACAAAAGACGCTGGTACTATTGCTGGGTTGAACGTGATGAGAATTATTAATGAGCCGTAAGTAGCCCTAACTGTCTTGCTGGCTGGGGAGGGGGGTGGTGGTCCCGGTTTTCTAAATGAACTGTTCCCCCTACAGAACGGCTGCTGCCATTGCTTATGGATTGGACAAGAGGGAGGGTGAGAAGAACATCCTCGTGTTTGACCTGGGCGGTGGAACTTTTGATGTCTCCCTCCTCACAATTGACAATGGAGTCTTTGAAGTTGTGGCTACTAATGGTGACACTCACCTGGGTGGAGAAGACTTTGACCAGCGTGTTATGGAACACTTCATCAAACTCTACAAGAAGAAGACTGGAAAAGATGTCAGGAAGGATAACAGAGCTGTCCAGAAGTTAAGACGGGAAGTGGAGAAAGCAAAGCGAGCCTTGTCATCTCAGCACCAAGCTAGAATTGAAATAGAATCTTTCTTTGAAGGAGAGGATTTCTCTGAGACACTTACTCGAGCCAAGTTTGAGGAGCTGAACATGGTAAGTTTAGAAAGGTAAAGTTACATTGCCTCGGCTGGAGACTGGAGACCTGTCAGTGTGCTGTATTTCATGGAGTATAAATAACTTCCTGCTTGCACTGAGGAGCAGGCAGCTGCTCCTTGCCAGGGTAGCTGGGGCTGTGCATATGCTCACAGCAGCTGAGGTATCGTCAGGGCTGGTCACAAGCCACTTATGTTCCTCCTCTATAGTGGCTGTCCTTTGTACCCTATGGCAGTGTAACTGGGGAGACTGGGGGTGTGGGAACACAGGCTTACAGTCCTGTGGGGGTTTTTGTCTTCCCAGGACCTGTTCCGTTCCACTATGAAGCCTGTTCAGAAAGTCCTGGAAGATTCTGACCTGAAGAAGTCTGATATTGACGAGATTGTTCTTGTTGGTGGCTCTACTCGCATCCCCAAAATACAGCAACTTGTCAAAGAGTTCTTCAATGGGAAAGAACCTTCTCGTGGCATTAATCCAGACGAGGCTGTAGCCTACGGTGCGGCTGTCCAGGCTGGTGTTCTCTCGGGCGACCAAGATACAGGTAATGACACTGTGACTGTCCCTTCAGGAGCAGGGACTGAATAGTGGATGTTCGTTATTGACAAACACACACAGTAGAATGTAGTTCTTTTTAAGTCCTTAAGACGTTTGTGCCTCTGAGGCCTCAGGATCCTGTTGGCAGTGGTGGGATGTCGTGTTTCTTTCCAGCTGAAGTCATGTCACAGTCTTACCTTTGATCTCTTACAGGTGACTTGGTGTTGCTTGATGTCTGTCCTCTGACACTTGGCATTGAGACTGTCGGAGGCGTAATGACTAAACTGATCCCAAGAAACACAGTTGTTCCCACAAAGAAGTCTCAGATCTTCTCCACAGCTTCTGACAATCAGCCGACTGTGACAATCAAGGTCTATGAAGGTGAGTGTCGCCTGTGGTGGCTGGAATCTGTAGGACTGATATTTGCTACTGTCCTATCACAGAGGCTGTAGATATTCTCTAGATGCTTATGGATATCTCCTTTTGGGGAAGAGCTTGGTAACAGTGCCAGCTCCCTGAAGTCGCTCTGATCAGGCTGCGTCACCTGCATCAAAAGCTGTTACTAGAAATTTTTTCAAATGTCTATTTTTCTGTGGCTCTGTTCTGGAGTAAGATGATACCACAGGAGGTGTCTAGACAGCTGTCAGGTTAGAATTAAAACCTTACCTTACATGCATGTTGCTGGTGGCCTTGCAAAGTACAAACCAAAGCGAGGAAATAAACCATCTCTCTTTGTGTCTTACAGGTGAGCGTCCCCTCACCAAGGATAATCATCTTCTGGGAACTTTTGATCTCACTGGCATCCCTCCTGCCCCTCGTGGTGTCCCCCAGATTGAAGTAACCTTTGAAATAGATGTGAATGGAATCCTCCGGGTCACAGCCGAAGACAAGGGTACTGGGAACAAAAACAAGATCACCATTACAAATGATCAGAACCGTCTGACCCCAGAAGAGATTGAGAGGATGGTTAATGATGCTGAGAAGTTTGCTGAGGAAGACAAGAAGCTTAAGGAACGCATTGATGCCCGGAACGAGCTGGAAAGCTATGCCTATTCTCTGAAGAACCAGATTGGGGACAAAGAGAAGCTGGGCGGTAAGCTGTCATCTGAAGACAAAGAAACAATAGAGAAGGTGGTAGAGGAAAAGATTGAGTGGCTGGAAAGCCATCAGGATGCAGACATTGAAGACTTCAAAGCGAAAAAGAAGGAGCTGGAGGAAGTAGTTCAGCCAATTGTTAGCAAGCTCTACGGCAGTGCGGGCCCTCCCCCGGGTGAAGAGGAAGCGGCGGAGAAGGATGAGTTGTAGATACTGATGTCTCCGAATGTTGTGTGTGTATATATTGGACTCAGGAACACTTGTTTAAAATATTGAACTCTTAATTTGGAATGTAACTCTGAATCTTCACTCGTGAGTGGAGCTGGAACCGCTAGCCCGACGTGGCTGTATACTGCTTTTCGTTAGCAGCTGCTCGATGTCTGGGGAGGGAAGGGTAGCAGGGGAGTGTAAATGCAAAAGGGGTTTAGAAGTATTGGCAGTGGAAGCATCCTATTTAACAACCTGGTCATGTGAATTGGTGTAGAACTTTTCTACCTGCAGTGACCACAATAAATTTGTTATTTACACTGGACTCTGTTCTAGCTCGTGCTTTCAGTTACCCTGTTAGAGCAGCGCCTTCTAACCAGGATGTGGAAGTGCCCAACAAGCTGAGATGCAGATCAGCTGTACTCTGGTGTTGTGTCCAGCTGAGCCTTTCACGTGATCACGTGAGCTTTTCCCAGCCCTGCCCCAGGCTCTCACTCCTGCACTTCTGTGCCTTCAGGTTCCTGCTCAGCACCTGACCTCCCTGTTCAGTGCTAGTGCTCTGCTGGAGCAGCCTGTGGGGGGGACTGGGGGAGGCAAAGGGCTCCAGGGGTTTGGCATCTGTTGCCCTTGGCTGATGCCCCTCCTGAAGTGTGCCAGGGTGCTTAGAGCCCCGTACAGTTCCATAATGTAACAGATCCCCATCAGGAAGGGGGTAGTTCACCCCAATAATGGCTGGGGGTGGTCCTCTCCCTGCTTGTGCAGCTTCACTGCAGCCTGGAGAGGAAGGTGATGGCTGGGCTGCAGCAGAGCAATGACAGACTGCAGTGCAAAGCTTAACTATAACTAACACTTCCTCTAGTATTAAAAGCTAATTTTAGGAGCTTTAGACTCCCATGTGAGACAACTGGCCAGTTTTCTGAATGCAGAAAACTAGTCTATACCTAATAAATGTTCCTTAAAAAAAAAAAAAAGCTAATTGGAACTCATTCTTTCCATGTGGCTGTAATCCTTATCCGATCCATGGGATTAGATAAACTTGCACAGAAGGTGCTTTGGTGGTGCCTGCTCTGATACCTCTGTAAAACCACTTAGCACCTTTCCCTGGGCTCAGGGCTATTTTTTCTGGGTTTCATTCATTTTCAAAATAGTGAAAGCTAAAACTCAAATCTTCCCCCTAATAAGCCTTGTTTCCATGTAACAGGGTTAGCTTTGCGGACAGGAGTGTTGCAGTAGCTCCAGTGTGTGGGTTTCTTCTGGTGGAGAGCTGCCAGACAGCACAGACCCTTCCCTGCTCTCATATTCCAACAGCCTGGGGTCAGTGGCTGGAGCTGTTCTGAGTAAACGCCTGCAGACAAAGAGCCTGTACCTCGGGTGTGTCAGCACAGTGCCGTCCCTTTGAGGGTGAGGATTTCTTTATTGGAAAGAAGAACTAACCCAGCAGTACTATAAAAACCCCACAGTGTGGGGCTGTGGCCGTGCTATTTGATCAGGCTAACAGCGCAGTCCCTGTGTACCTTCCCCTGTGTGTCCATCCCACCAAACACAACCAGCAGATGCACGGCTGTGTCTTCAGCACACCCCTCCTCATCTCGGCTCTTCCGCAGAGGCTCAGCTGTGTCACCCGCTTGGTCCTCCCAGGTGACAGCTTCCCCATCCCCGCTCTCGCCAGCATGCCCAGGGATGACGCACGTGGCCTGGTCCAGTCTCCCAGCAGGCAGAGGGGAATCCAACTGTAGGAGCGTCCACTGCTGCCTCTGCAGTGCCAAGATACACATTCCTGTCTCTAAATGGAGCTTCACGGATGCAAAAGGCACGCTGGAGCAGTGACACCAGTAACGACACCAGTTTTCAGCACTGGAGAGTGTTTCAGCATTTCATCTGGCAGTGGCGCAGCTCCAGCGCAATGACACTGACTGCAGGGGGACAAAGCCCAGGAGCCCGGGGGGTAATTAACGCATTTCCCCACAGAGCAGCA
>NW_010136964.1:0-365 GCF_000699245.1 Pterocles gutturalis | reverse complement strand
AAGCCTCCCTACCTACGTGATACTTGTATGTGGTACCGAGTGCCCCGTCTGGACCTATTCCACCAAAAATGTCTTTGAACACGGCTGCAGAGTGGGATGCGCGTCCTCCCGGGACATCGCCGGTGGCTGGTACCTTCACCCACCTCATGTCATCTGTTGGGGACAAAGATCATGCCTGTGGTTAGACGTTATAAAAAACCACAAGTTCTGTTGTCTTAGACAAACAGGGCAATATTTTAAGCGTTAAGAATGTCCCCCAAACTCAGCACACGCCACCCCCCAGCTACTGCTCTGCGGCACCTACAGCCGTACTCACCGGTGTCAGTGTAGAACAGATCATCGTGAAAACATCCCCAGCCAGCCCG
>NW_010136963.1:2817-3162 GCF_000699245.1 Pterocles gutturalis | reverse complement strand
AACATCCTGTGATTCTGTGATTCTGTGAGTATGTTGTGTATATGTTCCATTTTGCCTCTATCATGTCCTGAAATCAATTCTACCTCGCTCCCAAAGTTCCATTCCTTCAGTAAACAGTAACTGAGCCGTGTGGTGTCAGGTGCATTTAAAATGTCTTCTTTATCACCTTCTGAACTGGTCACCTATTGCATGGTGGCTTGCTATGGAAGGGTGTGGGACTTGATAACCCACTTCAAGAGATATCAGTAAGCAGCAAAGGATCCAGCAAAAGTCTACCAAGATGGTCAGGGCCCAGAGCACACAAATTACAAGGAGTGGTTGACAGAGTTGGGCTTGTTTAGTTTG
>NW_010136963.1:0-2786 GCF_000699245.1 Pterocles gutturalis | reverse complement strand
GTTCAGCAGTAAGTAAACTCACAGCAGTCTATAACTGCTTGAAAGGGAATTACAAAGAAACTCTTATTGGTTGTGTCAGACTATATAAGGGACAACAACCACAAGTTGCAAACTGAGTAGCTTAGATTGGGCATGGTATTTCTTTAGAGGTCAGAATCATGACCATACTCCAGAAGATGGCACTGCAGTTTTGGTTACAGTTTTTGCAAGTTGCAGTGGCACAGACTCGGGTAACTTAAAGTGTTTATGTACTTCCTGCTTTCCAGAGGTCTCCCAACTGTAATCTACTTTATGAATTTAACATTAAAAGGTGACATTTCTTTTACAATTGCCACACTAGTAATAATACAGCTACAAACCTGCTTTGATTTTCAGAATATTAGGTGTTTAAGTCTCACAATCTGAAGAGAAGTGTTTTGAGACCCAGAGCCACCTCTGTAACTGTTTCTCTCTGTTGTTATAAATATTCTGTGCAAAAGAGATATCTGTGCAAGATCAGTATATAAACAAATACATCAGATGACTCACCACAATTGGCAGATAAGGAGCTTAAGAAGCTGATGAAGAACTTAAAGATGTCTTCTCTTATTGGTCTTTTAGGTAAAAAGTGGTATTGTAAGTGAATTATGGACGTATTAGCTAATGTCAATTATATTCCCTAACTGTCACATCCATTTTTTACCACACGAAAAATCACTGTATCAAAAATAAAGGAATTCAAGCAAAGAGGAGAAATGGGGTTCAAGCTGTTGTACAGAACCAGCTATATTTTGTCAACAGCATCTTCCCATTTCTAATGACTATGCACAGATGGTAGGGCAAAACAGTTTTCTAAAAGTCTGTGCTTTGGTCATGAACACTGTGCTGTATCCACAAATTTTTTAACATCTCTGATGTGTCTCTAAAGTATTAAAAAATGTCCCCATACTTTTACCTGGACCTCTAATGAGAGCAAAAGCAAATTATTGCCAGTAGCCCACACACAAGTGGAGCAAAGGAAGACTGGTCAAGATCTATCTTTAGGACCCTCTTTCATTTTTGTTGAACTTTTTTTTTTTTTAAAGTTAAACTGATTTTTAAGCTTTATTCCTCAGGTTGCTCTTTCCTTCCAGAAGTATATTCTCTCTCTTCATTAAGGGACCGTTATATGTATTATAAAAGGTTTTTATAAAAATTATTCAAAGAGGCTGGAATATGTCAGTTGTGTGAGATTATCAGCAAATGCTACCAACAAGAGATCTGGAATAACTTCATGGACCTATGGGTCTGAAATTGTTAGACTTGCTTAATGTATCTTGCACTTCAGTAAAATATGAAGTTAATGTTATTGTTTGCAGCTGTGTTTTCTATAACAAAAAATATTCTCCCCAGTTTATGTTAGTAGTTCTACTGTTTCTTACCTTTTGCCGCTTGACACCTCTGAAGACCATCAATCCCAACCTCCTGCTCCAAGCAGAGCTAACTCCAAAGCTAGATCAGGTGGTTTATGGCCTTGTTCTGGAGAGTTTTGAAAATCCCCAAGGATGGGGATTCTATGTCCTCTGCAGACAGTCTTTTCTGGTGCTTAACCACACTTATTTCCAATTTAAATTCTTTGTTTGCAACTGTTGACTCATCCTCTCTTTGTTCACATCTGATAAAAGTTTGTCTTCATCTCTGTATAGCTGCCATCAACCTTCTTGTCTCCAGGTTAAGCAAATCCATTTCTCTTAGCCTCTTCTCCTAATTCTCAATCAGTGGAATATTTTCACTGAATTACCAGTGATGTTTAATTTGAAGTACTAAGCAAAGTTCTTAGTTGTTCACAGTCATTTCCACACAGATTCCTTCATAAAAAAAAATAGAATCTTTTAGGAAGAAATCTTGTTAATAGATTATGTTTCATTTAAAAAAAAAGTAAATGGAAAACTAAGAATGCAATTTTCTCAGAGGCAACCCACATAGTCTATGTGGGCAATGCTGGTGATGTAGCTTTGCCAGCATATGATATTGTTCTCTGAAAACAGGTCTGATGACAGAAAAGATAATTGCAGTAATGACAAAAGACTTTCAGAATGAAACTCAGTCAGAATTCAGAACTAAAAGGAAAGAGGCAACAGAGATAAAAAACCAAACCAAAACAAACAACCAAGCCAAAAACCCCCAAAGAACAGTGCACCCAGAAATTTAAGATACATAATTTTTTGTTTTATGTGTAGATAAGAACAGTAAGTATTAAGGGTTTCATATTTTCCTCATCCAATTTATAGTATGCTTTCTGTTATAATTGGAAGGTGTTTGAATTATATTTCTATGATTAAAAGCTTAAGGCTATTTCTCAATCTAATTATATAAGTTTCACTATAGTTAATCTGGCTTGTAACAGGTTCTGGCTCTTTGTGTGATAAAACCTCTGAGAGCTCTCTGATGCAAACATAATTGGAAAAATCTTTCTTTTAATCCCTTGAAATTTTGTTTTTCAGATTGTCTGTATTCTCCCAAACTGATTTTCAAACACAAATGTAATGAGGAAAAAAACACTATCAGTTAGCAGTCTGGTCCCCACATCAAATGAATTGCAGTCAGTGAAGCCCAAACTGTTGTGTGCTGTGAGTAATTTTGAGCAGCTTTCAAATGCAGTAGAAAAACAATGACCAATGGCAAAGGTATGAAAGGAAAACAAAACAAAACAAAACAAACCAACATATTTATGCTGTTGTTCAGCAGTGTATTCTGCAGTTCTACTGTTTCTAGTGGAACCTGCAGGCAAAAAAAACCCAAAACAACAAACAACACCCCCAACCACC
>NW_010136962.1:0-3889 GCF_000699245.1 Pterocles gutturalis | reverse complement strand
GGCTGCCTCCAGCGTGATAGGTCCTCGCCGAGCGCCCTGTCCCGACCGACGGGGTCCCCCGCCGTCCCCGCCACCGGCGGCTTGATAGGGGAACGGGACGGCCCGCAGGTTGCTGGAGCCTGCCCGCGCTTTTTGAGAGAGATGTTTGTTTCTGTGGAAAGTTGTTGGCCCTGTCATTTAGTTAAGTAATGGCTGGGGGGGGCCGGCCGCGCACGGCGGGCGGGGGGGTTTTTTTGGGGGAGGTAAACACGAAACAAATACCGGGAACGAATATGCACATCGCCTGGAGCGTGAAGCCCCCGGTGAACGTTGAGGGAAACTCTCCTTCGCATTGCAAGTTCTTTCTGGGTGCTTTGCTGCTGCAGGCAGGGTGTTTGCAGCACCGGTCTCCTTCTTATCAACCTGTAGCACATTCTGCTGCCCGTCGGAAAGCTATTGACAAAGGCTGTGCAGGCTGAGTGTTTGCCAGTTGCATTTGAAGACTAAATGCGAAGAAATGGTTTGGGTAACAGAATAAGTTGAACCGTTTTTAAAATACCACACTGTTGAAGCAAGGGACTGTGTTCTTCTGGTTCCTGCTTTCTGACTTGTTCCTGTCAGTTGCGTTGCATTTGACACTTTGTTCATCCTATTGTTGTGACTGTGCTGTTTGGTGACGTTTTCACGTGAAGAATTTTTTTCTGTTAATGGCCTTGGTTGATCAGAAGACCTAACACTTAAGGTGTGTTGAGTTCGGTAGCCTAGGCTCTTGCTTGTGTTTGGATGTTTATTTCTGGGATGATTGGAAAAGCTCAATGTTAGGACATGGGGGGAGGGGGGAGGGATGGAAGGAAAAGCAAGTACACTTTTCTTTGTGCTTTTATTTTAAAAAATGTCATGGTTTCCTTTTGATTTTCAGAGTTATTTATAAAAGGGCTTCTTCCGATAGATCAGACAGGTAGGGGAATGATGTGTCAGAGCAGTTAAGTAACGTATGCTAACTGTTAGTGGACCAGAATTAATGCCTGATCTGTGAATGCTGTTGAGGCTATTGGAAATGTTAGAAAGAATCATATATGGGATAGATCTTAAGGATGCCAAATAAAAAGTAAAAGCATTGTGTGTAATTAGATTGTCTGTCACATAATGTCACTGGGTGAAGTTTCATTTTGTGTACTGGAAAATTAAGTAGTGCAGGCAGCAATAGTTGAGTTTTGAGTTCTTTCTTTCTTGCATGTAATGTATTTTCTTTTTTTTATGCCAGTTGATCAAAGTTTTAGTATATACAGACAGTCTGTTTGAGATTTCTGAAGCTGTAGGGCATTTTGATGATTTTGAAGTATGTTTCTAGAAGTACCGTTGTATGTTCTCCTACTGTATCAATGTGTGAACCCATGAATCAAATACTAAAAAAAGCCCAAACACACCAACCTAATACTTTCCTATTTCACCTCAGTTTTCTGACAGTGTTTTGGACATTTGTGAATTGCACACTAACTCACAAAGCATATTCTTCGTAAAACTTGTCTCTGAGAAGAGTAGGTTGTTAAGGAAGTAGAAAGATGAAGATATTACTGTTCAGTGCAGAGACGTTTGAGAGGAATTACTTGGCTTGAACTAGGTTCGGTTTTGATTGTGCTTTTTACTTTCAGGGAATGTGCATGTGTTTCAATTACTGTTATTGATAAGTAAGAAATCTTTTTTTTAAGATGCTTGTTACTTAATTCCTTTTTCGTGTGTGTGAAGCTTCATACAGTCTATGCTGTACAGAAAGGTTTAGAGTAATTAATCTAGCAAATCACTTTAATTCCATGTAACAGTTGTTTTTATTGTAGAAAGTGTGGCCATATATATGTGCATTTAATTAATAGGTTTTACAGATAATAATAACAAAATCTTTCCTGTTATGTGTGCAGCAACAATAACTAACAAAGACCCTAGTCTCCGTAATTACAAAATCCTAACTGACTGATCTAAGAATCTACAAGCCAGCACATTATAAAGTAATGTGAGATTTGTGTGCAAGCGTAGCAGGTAAGGAAAACCATTGAGTCAGGTTTCCAGAGGAATCCTTCACAAAGGTAAAAATTTATTGGTACTCCTCTTGATGCGAGAATAGTACACCCTCTATGGAACCTTTTTAAAAGGCAGGATGCAGCAGTGTTCCCTTGTTGCCTGTGGTTAAGGTGGTAGGAGCAGTGTACCTGTCTGAGGAGACTGACCTGGGGGGAGGTGAGGCCCTGGGTTGCAAGTGCTGAGGGAGCTGCTCTGTTAGCCAGGCAGGTACTTGTGCAGCAGCAGGATTCTGTTGTGGGCTTAAATTCGGTGGCTCAGTGCGAGGAGGTACTATTGTTTTTATGGGGGTTCCACTCTGCAGGAGGCTATGCGTTGACTTGAACCACTTGCAGACTGACCAGGAGATTTAATGAAACCTTTGCAGTGCAAACTCTTGTTGAATGAAGCCACACCCTGACAGAGTTTAATAAGAAGAAATCTGGGATCTCTTTCAGGGATGAATGGAGCTTCATGTTGAGTTTTAACATAGTTGTGGGTTTTATTCGTGATCCTGGTCTGCACTGCAGGCCCCCTTTTTTGGTAGTTCTGCTTTTTGGGATGTATGTCTATAGTATTGTGAACTAAACTGAGTCCCTGCTGCTGGGTGTAGCGAATCAAAAGAGCAGATAAGACATCAGATCTATACAATTTTATGAATTATTGGAGATATAGACTAAAGGTCAGGAATATTGTATTGTTGCTCCATGTATTGGACATGTGATAAGCCGGAAGAAATCAAACTTTGTTGTAATAGTGTACACGCCGTTAGCATGTGTGACAGGAATAGAATTTTCTGTTGCCACAATTTTTGTATTTATTGTGCAGAAAAGCAGCTTGAAAATAATCTCTGCTAGTGTGGTTTTAGAGGAGAGGGAAATTGGGAGAGAGAGAGAGATCACCTTTCAGACTGGTTGTAAATGCTGAAAATCCAATGTAGCCAGTCTCGTATAGGAGAAGGTGCCCACTGTTATGCTTCTGTAGTTGACAAGAACATTAATGTGAAGGAGCAAAAACCCCTAAAACAAAAACAAAAACCCTGCTGTTATCTTGGTGTCTCTTTCTCCCAGGAAGATGCTGTTGTAGGAGGTGAGGCTTAAAGATTACTTGGGGATGCACACACACAACACAGCCATTGTGGTGGAAATGAATTGCAAAGCATTTCCTTTTTCTTTCTTTCTTGCCTTTTTTTTTTTTTAAATTGTACTTCCAGTGTTTAGCCAAAGTTGACTTTCAGTGACAAACCTTTGTTTCATAAGCTATCATTATTTGGCTTCTATACAGATTTAGGTTGATGTAGCTCGTCTAATGTATTGGGTATAAGATGCTTGTTAATTCCTATTCATTGAGTTTAATCAGTTTGTCATAACCTGTAGACAAAATTTGAAGGATGTTTCCATTTAAAAGTATTGATGTTGAAGTCAGTTTAAAGAGAGATGAAGTAGATATGTAATATGCCAGTTTTGCTCTCTGTGTTACCTCTTGTGGTTTTGCAGCCCTTTTGTTTTCCAGCTGATATTAAAAATGGTATTTCTTTTGTGTAAAGGACACATGTGTTGATAAAATTAACAAAGTGATTATCTATGCTTTTCTTAACCATACAAAATAAGTGCACAGTGATAATATTCTTTCATCTTTTTTACAAATGTAGGTGTTACTTGTTTAAAAATAGTTCTGGACAGTGTGAATTAGTATATATTGACTTTATCCCTTTACTGTTGACATTAATGTTAATTTTCTACTAATCTATAATTAAACATCCTCAGTTTTAATTACAACAGTCTGCTTGAAAAATAATTATGCAGGAAGACATTTTAGCAGAGTAGTCTTAAGTGTAGTAAAGGTTGTTTTTTTTTTT
>NW_010136961.1:2249-2968 GCF_000699245.1 Pterocles gutturalis | reverse complement strand
CACCCCGAGCGTGGGAGCGTGGGCAGGTGGGTCTGGCAGAAGCAATGTGTTGCCCCCCCCACCCCTCGTCGTGCATGGGGTGAGATTGTAAAGTGCTGCTTGGGTGGAAGGTTTTGCGTGGGAAGGAGCAAATGCAGCAGGACGCGCCCTGCAGCAAAGCGGGCTTGCTGTCGGCAGAGTGGGGAGGGGGGTTTGGAGTCACCGAGGTTCTGCCAAACCCCTCTGGGGCTTCCCCCAGCCTCTTATGGGGGGGTCTCAGTTCAGAAAGTCCACCCCCCCTCTAAAGCCATGAAAGCCGTCGTGGCTGCCTGTTGGGATGCCGTTGGCTGTGCCGACACTTCTGTCTGAGGGTGAAAGTGGAGGTTTTACACCAGGTGGTATTTTTACTGTTGGTCTGTGCTCAGGGAGGAGGAGCAGGAGCTCAAGGGGTTTGTCCTTTGGAGTTTTTCTGCATATTTAGGTAGTAGGTTGGATGGATGAAACCATCTCATTTTCCCAAGTAAACCAGTAGCACACGCTGCTCTTTTGCTGCTGCAAAACCTGGTGTGAGTGCGGTCTGCTCCCATCCAGGCGTGCCTGGACACGGGGAGATCATAGAATCACAGAATCATGGGATGGTTTGGGCTGGAAAGGATCTTAGAGATCATCCAGTGCCACCCCCTGCCATGGGCAGGGACCCCTCCCACCAGCCCAGGTTGCCCAAAGCCTCATCCAGCCTG
>NW_010136961.1:0-1971 GCF_000699245.1 Pterocles gutturalis | reverse complement strand
ATCTCCCTGTCCCTCCTCTGGCCCCACTCCAGCAGCTCCGTGTCCTTCCTGTGCTGATGGGACCCTTGGCTCCGTGTCACCCCAGGGCTGTCCCCATGCTCACCCCCTCCTGAGCATGGCAGCAGCCGGCGTTCCCGCTCAGCGAAGGAGCCAGATGTATTTGTAACTTAAGGGGTTTCGGGAAGGCAGTGTTGTGTGGGAAATCTATTGATATGAAACTGGAGGAGATTGTGTTGAGCAAACTTTGTCACCGGGCTCACAAGGCGATGACTCAGCCACAGCACGGCGGGGACAGGAGATGGGGGTCTGGGATGCCAGCCTCCTGTTTGCAACGGAGAGAGGGTGGGAAATGCCTGTCCTGGGTATCCATCCCCCAAAATCCTGCAAGGGCAGCACCTTGGGGCCTTTGCCCTGTTCCCCAGGGCCATTACATGCTGTGGGGTCCCCTGCAGCCTGGAGGCCACGGTGACGGCCGAGCATCACTGTACGCTCACCGTAAAGTTTTGGTTTTCTCTATGAGTTTACCAGCAGCTCATCACGCAAAGAGCTCATTTAGCATCACCCCACGGCTGCACGTCTCATCCAGGTACGTTAACCACGCCGCGCCGCCGCGTAATTATTCTCCATCAGGTAGTGAACTTCCTGGTTAAATGAATTAGGAGTAATTATAGGTATCGCAGCGTAATTGCGACGTGACTGCTGTTTGCAGGATGACTAATTGCTGTATCCCGTGAAGCAGCTCTGCCGTGTGTACACACACACCGGGGTCGGGGAGCTCGCATTTTGCTTCACCTCTTGCACTTTGGAGCTGGGCGGGTCAGCTGGCTGCTCTCGTGTCAGTAAGCAGCGTATCGGCTCCTCTTGATGGGGGAAATACAGAGTTTTTTCCTTCTGTGTCTCCTGCCTCTTTTTGTGCTTGGGTCTGGTTTGGATGCTGGGGACCGGCTGGGCTGGGGGAGGCTCCCTGCTGTTTTATCGCCCCCACGAGCATCCCCATCTCTGCCCACCTGCGAAACAGCAGCGACCCCACGCAGGAAGGGCACAATCCTTCCTTTAAACTCACCCCAAAATACCTCCCTGATGTTCACGTGCTGCGATACACTCATGTTGTGTTTGCGCAGGTTAGGCGATGTGCTGGAAGAGCATTTCAGGACTGAGGGGTTTCTCCTAGCAGAGAAAAAAATTATAATCCTAATTCATGTTTTCCTGTGTGTTGCTCCATCCCTGCTCCCTGCACCCCCACCTGCTCCCCGTATTCCAGCCAGGATGTGCATCCCATCAGAAACGATGCTGAGTCTTTTGTTGTGATTCGCTACCTGCCATCATGATCCTACCTGAGTTTTCCAGGGCTTTTTGGTGGCAAAAATTTGGTGCTGAGCTTGGCTCGCTGGGAGCCTTGTGTTGGTGGGACATGAACAATGTGAGCTCAGGATGCAAGTCCTGGTGCAACAGCTGCAGCCCAGGAGACAGATGTTTCAGTGATGCCCAACATCTGGCCTGGTTCAACACAGCAAATAATCACGTTGTAATCAGCCAACCTGGGAAATACCTGCTTCTGGTGGGAGAATGCTCTTTAGGGGACAGGAGAAACGTTGCTGGGGTTATTTTTTCACGCCGTGCTCTGCGGCGCTCTCAGTTCTATTTCCTTGGACCGCTGGTGACATCCAGTAGCCAGCGAGCTTAATCACAAGAAAATATTTTCTATAGATCTTTCGGAATATCTACTTCAGCCTGAATTTCAAATAAACATTGCCATGTTTGGAAATCTCCCTGCTGCGCCCCCCCCATCCTCGCTGCGTGAACTTTTGCTGAAGGGTGACTCATCAGAATCCGGCCCTGACAACAGACATACCGGGCGCAGCTGCCTGGGGAGCTGGGGGGGCTGCGCTGGGCGTTGGATCCAGCAACAGACAAGCTGCTTGCATGCTCTTGGTCACCAGATGGATTTCCCCCCTTTTTCCACCCCCCTTT
>NW_010136960.1:26181-27116 GCF_000699245.1 Pterocles gutturalis | reverse complement strand
GGCCCGCCGCAGCGGTGCCGCGGGAGAACCGAGCGCTGGTGAACCTGCCGCTGAGCCGTGCACGGGAGTTCCTGCGCTGCTCTGGGTTTGAGGAGATGGTGCCTTAAACCCAACACCAGCTGTGGTGTAAACGTGCCTGTTACAGTAAAAGGGGTTGCTGGTTTGGGGTCTTTTTTTTTTTTTTAAGCAATAGCACAAAGTGACCCTGGGAAATGACTGGGTAAGTAGCAATTCTGGATGAAAGAGTCAGTTTATAGCAGATAATAATTTCCTACTGTTGTCAGAAAGTGAGCATCATACTGGAAGTTACCTAAATCGGTGTAGGTAGGACTTGCAGAGTGCTCATTTACTCTCTTGTGCTGTCTGATCTTGACAAACACTCATCAAGAAGCATATGCTGGAGTCCACAGGGAACCAACAAGGATAGTGAAAGGTCTGGAAAATCGGTTTTAAAAGAAAATACTGAAAGAAATGTCCGTGGTTGCACTAGAAAGAGAAGAATGAAGGCTGATATGAGGAAAGTCATCAAATATTTTTATGTATAAAAGAAAGTGATGATTTCTGTCTACGTTCTTTGAAACAGGACAAAATATCATGTTTTAAACTGCAGCTGTCAAGGTTAAAGTTGATCTCTTATGACACGTGGATGAACTAGTTGACCTCTAGTAGATCTGCAGACTTCCCTTTGGATAGGATGCCTTTTGAAACACTGTCCAAGCCAGTAAGACTGCACCCCCACCTCTGTAACAGCACAGTTACAAAGCAGATGGGACCCTTAGATTCAGTGTTGGAAATTGTTTTTTTTCCTGGTTTCCTACTCCATGGGCAGCTGTGGCATGAGGGGATTCTCACTTCTTGGTGAAGCGGTCTAGTTTACGTACAAGAAATAAAGATTGAGTAGGCAAAGTAAAAGTAAGTCAAACAGAGCACAGGCT
>NW_010136960.1:0-26150 GCF_000699245.1 Pterocles gutturalis | reverse complement strand
TCATTTGTAGAAAGAGTGCCCGTGTTAGGTAATCTCCTTACCAGTAAGCTTAGACACTCATGTCTACCTTTAGTTTGTTGAGGGGATTGATTGTTTTCCTGCCATCTATCCCTGTTTCACTTAACTACAGTGAAATCACCAGCCTCAGAATACATTTTGGTGTGGTGATGAGAATGCTGCCATGAGAAATGGGGGTTCTGATCTCTTCACGCGGAGGAGAGAATTCAGATCTCAGCGTTTCTTAGGTCATGGGGACTACTGGCCGTGGGTAAGTTCCATAAAGTTACATGTTGAATATCGCATTGAAAATTCCCGTTACGACCTTAAGGACCTAAATTTGACATCAGGAACACTCAGTGAGAATCTGCCACGTAAGTCCATGAGGGAATCCAGGCAAGTGAAACAACGGGCTTTAAGCCATCTAGTTCGTAGCACCTTGCCAGTTGTCAGAATTTTATCCTGAGACCTGGGAAGTGCATTTTTTTAACCCTGTGTCTTTGGAATTGTAAAGTGACATTAAAGTGACAGTTTTTTAAATGGTTTTAGCCCTCCTGATTAGACAAGTCTTGAAAGCAAGCAGCCAAGACCTTGAAAACAAGCATCAGGAAAGGAGAACTCAAATGTATTATTTGTTTAAGATCTCATTGGTTTTGACCCAATGACATTAATTTTGTGAGGCTGACGGTTTTGAATGTTCAGGGTTTTAAACATTGCTCCTTTTCTAGAAGTACTGTGTTGCCTTTGAGGACGTGCTGGCCCCTAGTGACTTAGTAGCATTTATTCAGTTGAATATGCAATATAATAGTGGAATAAGTAAAAGCAGTAGGAGTTTTGAATTCAGTTTATAATGGTTGCTGTGATTGTGTGACAAAAATCCAATGTGTTGCAGATATTTCCAGTTGTTTATAATGGTGGTGTCTGTGCTGGGAAGTGATTCTACATTGTTCCTTCTTATCTATACAATTAGGAATGTGGTAGAGTGAAAATTATCCTTAGAGAGAGTGCAAGTTCAGCAGGATTCCAGTCTGCATTGCAAGCTTTACAAAGTCTTAGGCTCAAATGAACCTTTTTCATGGGGAATAATGCAAGCCTCTGAGGACTTGCTGGAATTCTCTG
This sequence comes from Pterocles gutturalis, assembly GCF_000699245.1. Classification (NCBI taxonomy): domain Eukaryota; kingdom Metazoa; phylum Chordata; class Aves; order Pterocliformes; family Pteroclidae; genus Pterocles; species Pterocles gutturalis. Next base: position 25,034 of record NW_010136960.1, on the reverse strand, counting down.
TGGCAATTAGTTCTGTAATATTATAGTTCAAGTTCTGGCCTAATGTGGCTCTAGAGACTTTGGAAATATATACAGTTCATTTCTCAAAAAGCTTTTAGGCATCTTTCCCCCCCCATTTTTCCACTGTCTAATAGTTATGTTCAGGAAAATAATTTGTGATCTGAACTAAGACAGTGTGATTCCACCATGCTTTGCCATCAGATTATCACATATTAGACTTGCATTATCCGTGTGCATGACTTGCTGAGCTGGGGCAGGTGGAGCTGTATCTAAGCCACTGTTCCAGCAGTTCTCCAACAGAACTTCATTGGGCAGGGAGCGTCAACCAACAGTAACATTCTCTTCAGGACTCCACTTCCTCATGGTTGTTTGGAACACGTACCAAATGGATGTGTGTTCATGACCCTTAAAAGGTCTTGGGGCCCTTCTGGAAATGTAGGTCTAGACTACAGCAGAGCTCAGGAGGAGGACAGTTCCCATTGTGTAACCGTGAAATCGGTGTGTCCTTATCAAAGTCTTCCCTGTTACATTCAAAAGAACCTTTTGGATTTTTCCATTACTGCTTTCAGAGCAGTGATTGTACCAATTTAATGGCAAATTTAAACAGCAAAAGGAAGACTGTGTTTACCTTTTTGAGGTACATTTTTCCTTTCAGCTTCACTGGAAAAAACCCCAGAAGAATATATGTATTTTAAAAAATAGGAAAACTTTATGGTAATAACTTCTTTGAAAATTATTGTGGTTTAAGACACAAGTTCTTGAGTGCTCAGAAAAAGTATCAAGGATTCTTTCCTTATCCAGTTAAATGTAAAAAAGATCATGTCCAAATAACCATTATTTTCTCACTGGCTGTCGATGGACTGTAAAACCAGGTGCTTTGTCAAGTCTTGGCTACAGATAGCAAGTGCCCCCAGAACTCTTCCAAACTAATACAGACAACAGGCAAACTGTAAATGGCATGATGCCTGCGTTCCTCAGTGTAGCCTAACAGCTCAAAAAAGATGATGAAAATACTTGTTAAATAAGTAGAAGATGCGTGCTGCTAGTGTTCTTTTGTTTCTACTGCCCAAAAAAATATATTAAAAAAAATCAGTGGATTATGATCTAGTGTTCGTGAAAGACCTTCTCCAAGCAATAAGCTGGACTAGGCGGCCTCCAGATATTCCCACCAACCAACCTTTTTATTATCTTGGATTGAGAAAGTCTGTGGATGGTTCATGAGACAAAGTCAAAGCTCAGAGGTAGGTCACTGCTGAGGAAGTTGCCTTCCAGAGTGTCCCAGGTGTGAGCACACCTCCAGCTGTACCCTGGCTTTGCACCTCAGCTCCCTGTCTGAGGCCACGAGACCTCGTCTGGCCTGAAGGACACCGCGTGGTGAGAGTCCTCAGTGCAGCTGCAAATGAGTGAAAAACAGCTCCACCGCAGATACACAAACAATTTCCCTCTGTGTGTGTGAGCTATTAAAGGCAGTATATAAAGAGTTGATCATACATTGTTCAGTCAGGTAGTGAAATGACTGCATGCTCTGCGCCGGTGTGAAGTTCATCCTGTGCCAAAGACCCGGGCAGGCTGCTGATTCCAGTGCAGGGATTTGAATAGCATATTAGCATCTGTGTAACGGGAGATTTCAAAATACGTAACAGGCACTCTGGAAAATGCACTGACCGTAACAGAGCGATGAAGTTGTACGGTACGGTAATGTTGATGCACTTCTTGGGGATGGGGGAGTACAAGCTTGCGCTTACAGAAGAGTTTGGAAGAAAGGACTGCAAAATTGTATGAAAGGACGGTAAATAATTTTAGAATATAATTGATGGACAGTTAATTAGAATGTAATAGCTAACACTGTGACAGAGGTAAGCAGCTAGGTTAGTGTATGCTGTCTTTAAAAAGGAGATTCTGGTGTTTAAAAAACCGATTTCACCTCTTAGATACTGTGAGTTACCAGTGTGTTATTTTTGGTAGGCTCCCATTATCTGGGAGCATGAGGTAAGAAAGGAGCTTTCCACACTGGCAAACTCTTTTCCAGATATATACTAATGTAAAGTGTTAGTATATTTAATAACAGTGTGTGCTAACTTGGCTTAAGGGAACATGTAGTTGCATATGACAGTAGGCTGAGTCCACAACGATTAGCTGCTGACAGTTCTCTTATTAGTTCTTCCCATGAAAGACAGTCTTTAAAAACAAATCCCCTTTATTACTTACATTCTGTCCCTGGAACCCTCTCTGTCCATCAGTGTATTTTTTAATCTAAATTTCACTCTCACTTTATGTAAAATTAATATCTCTTGCTGCCTTTGCTCCTAATCTCGCACTGTGCTCAAGAAGACTACCAGTGGCCATAGTTTAGTAGCCAGGGTACTTCTGGCCCACATCATAGTACTTTTAAGACCATACTTTCCCCAGTTCATTAGCAAACTATATAACATCTAGGAAAACCAACAATTTTCTAATTTTGCAAAAGCAGGAATTCCTCCCTGTGGCTTTAAAACACAGACACTCCTGCTAGTAACAACCCTCTGTTCTTAAAGTGCGCTGTAGACAGCAGCCCGTGGCCTCTTCCCTCCCTGCTTCGAGTTATTTCATATGCCAGACCAGAGAAAACATGGAACTATTGCACAGACAGTGCTCAGATACTGTACCGTTTGTCCAAATATTTTTAGATGGCCTGTAGTAAGAAAAGCTTCTCTAGTTCCATTTAGCCTGTAGCATTTGTACCCCAGCACAGCTGCTTACGTGTTTCGTTCCTGTTTCAAGCTGTGTCTTTGAGGAGCTGTAGGTAAATACATACATAAAGCATTTTAGGTGCTCAGCCTCACATGGTGACCTGCTTGCCTGAGAATATGCACTGAATGCGATTCTTTAATTAAAGTTTATAATTTTCCTATTGTTTAAGAAAAATCATAATGAACTGGATTCTGTAATTATTCCAAAGACAAACCACGTGATTCCCAGCTTTGACATTACATTCAAGAACATCTTTGTAGTTAAAATGAAGTTTACTGTATCAAAGAGACATGATGTGCATTTGCTGAGACACTCACCTGATCCATAAATTTACTTTAGCACTTACTTTGGAAAAAAGGGTTAAATAGATTATGGAAAGGATACACAATTCTACCACTCTTATTAATATTTTTCTGTTCAGCCTGGTGGAAAAGACCTGTAAACCTTTCTGAAGTCATGTTTTGTATGTGACTGCAGCATTTTGACTCCTGGACTCTTTGACTGTTTCATTAGATAAATGAAATATTTTTACTGCCTTGCTCTTGTCATGTCACAGGAGTATCCTATTTTTCTTTATCTCCCTAAAACTACTTTTTTTTTTTTTTTTTTTTTAATTTTTAATGGGAGAAGCTCATGCCTTTTTCACGGGATTCTGTGTTTTACATTCTTGCTCAGGAAGTCCTGCAGGTTTGCTCTTGGGTAGAATGAGGGGTTTGGCTTTGCTCCCAGCATCCATTCCACATCCCATTCCATTAATCTGATTTCTAAACTTGGGAAATTTTTATCAGTTTTATAACCTTATAAAACTTTCTAAAATCCTACTGTCAGTGATGCTTCCATATTTTTCCTGGACACTGTTTGCTATGTAGTTTGTTAGTGGTTAGATTCAAAAATCATATAGCATAATGTTGTAGGAGATGTTAGCTGCTAGCCAGAAGAAGAGGCACTGGAAGGGTATCTCCAGTGCCAGCTCCAAGCTAGCTTGCCCTGATAGATCCTGAGAAAGTTAAAGTAACCCCTCTCCCCAAACTCTGTACTATGTCTAGACCCTGCTATCTACACAGGTATGTCTATACAAGATGAGTCCTCTGTTAATGTTCTAAAACCATTGATGTAATTACAGGATGTTGAAGAAATTCATTGTTTGTGTTTGATGTCTACAACACCTACCTACATCTCCATTGTGCTCCGTAAAATGTACTGACATTTAAAACAGTAGGTATGCTTCCTGTTGGAAGCAGTATTTTTCAGGCCTTACTTTTGGGTTATTTCTCCACAATTCTGTTTTCCCAAGAAAGCCAAACAAACCCCCACCAAGTAAGAGTGCAATGAATTGTATTCCTGGAAGACATTTGCCTTAAAAATATCTGCAATTATTATATATGTTTTTTGCATGCGTATTATGTTCCTCTGCTAAGGTGCATGCTAATTTTATATATATATATATATATCCCTTTACCACATTATGCATGATTTTGTAGGTTATATTATCATCTTTTTTGTTTAAGAAATATTTTCATGTTCAGAATCACCTTTTCAGAATCAAACTTTTACAATGAACTATTGTAACCTTCTTTGTCGGGTGACATACTGCACATATCTCATTAAAAGCATCTACCTTCTGGGATGCTGAGGTCTTCTTAATAAATCCTGATCTGGATACGAGCCAGAGTTCCCAAGTCCTTGGAAGCACGGTTCTGACTGACCAGAAAGGCTCCTGGTTTCCTCTGTGTCCTTTGAGTACTATGGTCTCTCGCTGGACAAAGAAAAGAGGAAAATGTTGTACATCCATTCTTCCTGAGCAGAGGATAAATCCAGCCCTAGTATCCGTGTACAGTGCCAGCGGAATTGTGTCCATTGACAGCAGGCTGAATTCGACCCTCAAAAATAGGTAAGCTGCAGAAGGCAGCTTTGTGACTTATTCATGTATCAGTCCTGCATTGCTAAACCATCATGACAATTTACCTTTGCAGGCACAAAACCCAGCCATGCACCCTTTTATCAGTATGGTAATAAAAAGAATTAATCACCAAAGGCTTATAGAGTTTAGTTAATTTCTCTGTTTGACTATTTCCTTGACCACAGCATGTGGGAGAAGGAGACCTATGAATCAGAACATTTGACATTTCGTATTTGCATCACTTTAAAATATTTCATACAAATCTGAAAAAAGAAAAAGTTTTGTTTTCCTTGAAATAAATAAGCCCTACACCTGCTTTGTCAGCACAGCCACCAGCATCCTCAGGCTAAAGGTATTTATATAACCAGGCACAATATAAATATATTTTATTTAATGTCCAAATATTTACAAATGCCAAATAGGCACTGAAGTGTGATTCCCCCATTGTTATCTGTAGGAAGAGTACAACTTAAATTCTGTTTCAAAGAAGAGATAATCTTGTTGTGTATCACATAAAGACCAAAACAACTTAGGTAATTTATTTCAAAATAAAGATGAAATTGTGATGATCACTTTGGTCATTTCCATTCAGTCAACTAAAAGTAACTGCGTTTCCACATTAATGGCAAATGTCTGTTCTTTATCACTCCTTGTAGCTCTGTACTCCTTACAAGAATTGGGCATTCTCAGCCATGCCTTACTGTAAAATAGCAAGTTACATCTGGACTGTAAGTTTAGTGTAAAATGGGTGGAAAATACTTCCAGTAGACAAAAGTTAGAACTAAGAGCTTTTTTTCCTAAATGTAGATTAATTTAATAAATAAATATCAAATATAGCTGACAACTAATTACGTGATGGAACCTGTAACCCATTGGCTATGGTGAATCTATTTTCATTTTAACAGCCTCATCAAAGAGGCTTTCTGCATCCTGATGTTTCCTTCCAGACAGAGAAGCTGTCCATTTTCTAAAGGCTTCTCATTAACTTATGTAATCAAATGTCTGATCAGCTGCTGCATCAACATCATTAATTCTAGTCCACTCAAAAGTGTCTCCAGGCTAGAGACCTCAGGATTATTTTTTTCTGACCATTGGTTTCTGCTTTCAATTCTTTCACTAATTTCTGTTTGCAACTGTTTTGATCTTCCAGCCGTCAGTAACTGCATCTCATAAATGGTGAAGCTGATTCTGGCATGCGAGTGCTTTCTCTTGTTGTTGACACTCCACAGTATTTCTATTTTATATTTGAGTTGACTGAGCAGGGCCATCTCTATTCCCTAATCTTCATTGCAAGGTCTGCCCTGGCTAGCCCCCTAATTACACAAGGCACAAGTACTCAGGTTCTGTCCCAGTCCTGAGTCAGGACAAACTCAGTTTAGTTTAGGCTAAATGACAAACCATCACTTTAAATATCTCCATATTTTAATATTTTCAGTCAAATCTCAGTTTCCTGCAACAATAAGTTTTGCTGAAATATGCTCTTCATAGGTAATATTTAATGTATGAATTATATACATTACGATGCAATACTCAGATCAAATACAGAATTTAAAATAAGTAACCATCCCTCCATACTTAAATCAAGAAAAACAATTAATAAACTTATTGTATTGATTCATGTTATATTATTTTTATTTTAGGAAATTGCTCAGATAGGAGGCCTCTCAAGTGTCTCTCAGAATAATATACTTAGTTTTAAAAATTATATGTTTGCATAATTATATAGCCACATTTTACTGACCAGTGAACAAGACCAGAAGTACCTTCTTTTTGGTTAGTTATTTTCCATTCTTAAAATCATAGAATCGTAGAAAAGTTTGGGTTGGAAAGGACCTTAAAGCCCACCCAGTGCCACCCCCTGCCATGGGCAGGGACACCTCCCACCAGCCCAGGTTGCTCAAAGCCTCATTCAGCCTGGCCTTGAACCCCTCCAGGGATGGGGCATCCACAGCTTCTCTGGGCGCCCTGGGCCACTGCCTCACCATCCTCACAGGAAAACATTTCTTCCTCACGTCTCTTCTCAATCTCCCCTCTTCCAGCTTCAAACTGTTCCCTCTGGTCCTGTCCCTGCACCCCCTGATCCAGAGCCCCCCCATCCCTCCTGTAGCCCCCTTTCAGCACTGGAAGCTGCTCTAAGGTCTCCCCGGAGCCTTCTCTTCTCCAGGCTGAACACCTCCAACTCTCTCAGCCTGTCCTCGCACGGGAGCTGCCCCAGCCTCGGACCATCTCCGTGGCTCCTCTGGACTCACTCCATCAGTTTAATGTCTTTCCTGTGCTGACATCTCAGTCTTTCTCATGTTTTCATTTAAACCCAAAAGTTAATTTTTCTTTTACTCTGGGAATTCTGATCATTAAAGGACTTATCTCTCTTCATATTTTGGGCCTAATGAGTTGGGAGGAGAATGTCCTATACTGAGGCCCAGTAAGAGCCAAATTTTGTACACGGAACAGCTCGACAGACTAGTATTTTTTCACCTTCATTAATTTAGTGTGTTTCAGAGCTGTTGTGACTTGCTATTAATGAGCAATCAAATAGCAACATTTAAAGAGGGGAGACTGACAGCTGCCATTCCTACCTTCAAAAGCTGAAATATTTTGCTAATTGTTTTCCTGGGGTTTTTTGTGTTTGTATTTTTAAAATAGATCCACTAGGTGGTGCTTGAAATAAGCTATCCCGGTGTGACTTACTCAGGGTTGACAAAATCTAGGGCCAGCTGGAATTATTGTGGCTGTGAAATATTAAACTATAATTCTGTTGTGGTTTGAACCCAGCTACTGTCAAACACCACACAGCTGCTCACTCATCCTCCCTCCCCTGGGGATGGGGGAGACAATTAAAGTGTAACGGGAAAAGAGACTTGTGTGTTGAGATAAGAACAATTTGATAACTAAATGGCAATAAAATTGAAATTAGTAATGATAATAATAGTATATACAAATATACAAATGAGTGATACACAGGGCAGCTGCTCACCTCCCCATGACTGAGGCTCAGCCCATTCCTGGCTAACAGTCCTGGAGCAGAGAGTGTCCCAAAACTGCAATCCTGGAAAAGAGAAGAGCTGGAGAGTCCAAGAGTGAGCAAGCCAACCGAGAGAGAGACAACCCAGAGAGAAAGAGAGAGAACTTCCATGACAGACCCTCATCTATATACTGGGCATGACATGCATGATATGGAATATACCACTGGCCAATTTGGGTCTCAATCCTAAACCTAAGGTCGAATCCTAAGAGAGTAATTGTGGGCTGTGCTCCCTCCCAGCTTGTCCTGCACCTGCAGACACTGGCACAGCAGAGAAGCTAAAAAATCTTTGACTGTCGAAGATTTGTTTGAAGATGTCAATCCCAGGGCGGTTGCTGGATGTCAGTTCTGGTTCCGTCAAAGTTCATTCTTCATTAACCTGGGTGATTCTTAATATAATATCATTAGTATAATATATAGGAATTATAGCAATTATAATATGCAGGGTTATGCAGCAATTAACGTTATACCGCTTAATTCATCAGCTACTTTCACCCAACATAAATTCCCCTTGAGGTACACGTCGGACCCCTCCATCCTTCTGCATCACCCAGCAAGTGCACCCAGCTCCTTGAGCAAAAGCAATCCCACGAATGGGTTTACCTTACCAAGGCAGGAATAACCCAGACTGTCTTCCCCGGCAGATTCTTGATATGTGCTACAGGGACTTTATCCCCTTCTGCAGTACCTGAAAGTTCTGTCTGGGCAGGGCCAGACTGACTGGCAGATCCCCTAATGCTGAATTAGTCGAAACTCCAACAGGAATATTCTTGGCAACAGGAATAAGATTGCTATCCAAGTGTTTGGGTTCCTCCTTCTAAAATTGAGTTTTCTGTTTCAGAAGTGAAACTAGGTGTTCACCATTATGGAGCTGTACTGCTCTCCATTATAAATTTCAGGGTTTCTTTGTTTCTGGTACTCTCAAAATGGGTCATTTTCCGTTAGTGTTTTTGGCATTTGAAGAAGACGTAAATGTTCAGACTCAAGGTGATTTGGATAAGTAGTTCTTTAAATATATTAAAGACCAAGCTGGGCACTACCCAAGTGCCTCCTTAGTCCTGAATGAAGTTTAACTTCCAACAAGAAATAAAGGAAGAGAGTTTCCACGTTACTGCGCACGGCCAGGAGGAGGGGCAGGGAGGCACGTATGGCCAGTTGTGCAGGTATGGATTGCAGACACTGTGGCAAATTCCTTGCAGAGACCAAGGCTTTTCTCTGGTGATTCTTTAGTCCTTCGCTGTGCAGTCACTCGTCCTACTGTACACCAGCTGCTTCAGAGCTTTGAAAAAGCACAGCCACTACAGGCTCCTTGGCTGGCTGTGCACCGGTCAGTGCCGGATAATTCCCCTGCCTTTCAACCTGACACTATAAGCTTCTGGCATCATTATTTGCGCCTGGTGCTGCTTCTCCACTCAAGAGGGTATTAGTCCTGTCCAAGAGCTGCCCCGTGCCCAGCTGGGAGCTCCAGAGCCCCTCCAGCTGCCAGGAGAAGCTGTCAACGCATTCAGCCCTGCGGCCACTGTGATTTCCTCTCCCTCTGCCTCAAAGGTGAAATTCTGGTGACCAGGGCTTCCCTCGCCCGGTGGTTTTGAGGGAAGTGCCCCTCAAAAGGCGTTTCTCTGTTCTTTGCAGACCCCCAGAGAGCAAACTCCTCTGACCCGCATGGCCTTGCCCTATCGGGGGACAGGCGGAGGAGGAGAGGGAGGAACCGTGATGAACTCGTTCCTATCCTTGTGCTTGCGTACGGTGGAGGGCAGGCGGCCGAGGGCAGCTCTGCACTGCTGGCGCTCGCACAGCCTGTGGAAGTCTAGCCCAAGAAGTTGGTCAGCAAAGGTGAGACCCATGAGAGGGTTCTGGTTTGCCAGGGCAGGTCTAGGAGGGCTTCAGTTTTGGGGTGCGGGAGCTGGAGTGGGGGAGCTTGGTGGGAAAGTGAAGGTGATGTTGAGGGCTGGGCAGGAATCAGAGGTGCTGCCCCAGCAGCTGGTGAGGATTAGGAGACTGGAAGTAAACACAGTTGGAATAGTTGAGAGACAGAGGACAAATTCAGAGTAAACTAGGCTTCTGTAATTCATAGAAAAATATTTAAAATTACTGTTGAGGCAGGGTATGGAGGAAAAGCATGATGTGTGAATTGCCAGTGGAAGAGATTCTGGATAGTCTATTGTACAAGTCTCTAAAGCGTGCACATGTGAACCCAGAGAATTCTGACCTAGTTATTGATAAATGCACTGCAGTCTAACATAATGTGTCATCCAGGTGTAACAAAAAGTTTGTTTTGCTCATGGCCAAAGCACAAAGGCTCTTTTCACCACAAAGATGGGAAGCAGAGTAAGATCTATAAACTAGGGTGATGTACATGAGAAGCTGATCTTTCACCCTACATCATGTCAGGTTTTTTCAAGTTTAAAACATAGTCTATGAAGAAACAGCGTAGGGATATTGCTCTCAAAAAAAAAAAAGGATTTGGGTCACTGGAAAGCGATAGAGAAGAAATTAATCATAAACTCAGCATTTTGTGCAAAGATTATTTGAAAAAATAGATGAAAAGAAGATTAAATGAAAAAATAGGCTTAATTATCTGCAGTGCACCTTGGAATAATGCTGATATCAGTAATCTGAAATATGCAGATTAGAAAATATTAGTGCAACCCTCAATTAATATGAAGTTGATAGTTCAAAGGCTTCTTCCTTTGCTTTTTCTTTGTTATTGTAGTTCTGAAATGGATACACAAGTTTTATATATATACTATTTTCTTTCTTCAGTTTGTTGTTGCTGCTAAAGTTTAACATCAGTTCTAGTTTTTGTTTATCTTCCTTTTTCAATATGTATACTGCCAAAAATTAAATTATTTTAAACCAGAAGTCACATTTGGGTTGATGAGGCTAGTGGTTTTTATGGTTTAATTAGCTTATGTATTTGTTAAGTTTGTGGGGTTTTTTTGACAACCTAATTCTTATTTTACACCTTCTGTTTCATTTTTGTGAGAAGAGACCAATGAAATATTTGTTCAGGGGACATGAGTGTGCTGCACAGGCAGGGCCAGGACTGCAGGCGGTCATCTCAGCAGAGCCAAGAAAGAGCCCTTGGCTCTGTGAGTCCTCGAAGTAGGGAGGGAGCTGCTCCCTGTGCCAGGCTCAGCATAGAGCATCTCCAAATCCAGATGCAGAAGGAAGAGACTCTGATCTCTGTACTTGAACATCACTCTTATTGCTATCAGCTGTAGTGTAATTGGAGGAGAGACAATTCAGGTTCAAGGGCTGCAAACACTGAATAGATCTGACTTGCTTTGGTAGGACCTCAGCTAGGAACAGGAAAGGGTTAATTTCTATTTCACTGGCATCTGGTTATGTAAATTTTCACTCCTGTAAACAAGTGGTTTAGATATTTTGTCATAATTTCTTGTGAAAAGAACTAAAAGCGATAACTAAGTTCCAGGATTAAAAGAAGAAAACGTGGCTATTTAGAACATAATGCTGAGGTAGGACAAGTGACATTTTCTTCAGTTAGTTTGTAAATGTTCCAGTGCAAGCCAACTAGAGAAATGTTTAGGTTAAGTCAGGAACATTTTTCCCTGACATGTTCTGAAATTGCCATTAGTTTTAAACCCAGCCAAATTCATTCTTGGTGCAACTCCACACAACTGAGAGATGTCAGTGTTTTAGAAACATTTTCTGGGGCAATCCATAAGACAGAGAATGGAAAGTTTAGAGAGAAGTCAGTGTGAGGGCAAACTGAAGTGTACCTCGATCAAAGGCCAGCCTTTGCAAAGGGGAAGCAAAGTGCTTTCCTTTGCAGGCTCTTTAAAAGCTCGTGCAATAGCAGGTAAAGGTGTCCTAAGAGCAGTTTCTGTAGTTTTTCAACAGGGTCTCTCACAGAATGAAGATGGTTAAAGAAGATGAATAATCATGGGGTTTGCTGTGAATTAAACATTGAATAAGTGGGGAAAACAGACAAGCAAACAGAAAGCTGGAGCGAGTGGCTGTTTCTCCAAACAGAAGGTTAGTAACAGGCCATCCCGGGGATCTGCATTAAGACCATATTATTTTTGTTTGGAAGCCAAACCTTTTACCCACTTAGTCTAAAAGTAGGCTAATATGAGATGGAAATAACACTGTTAGAATTCAAAGATGAGACGCCTTACCCCTGTGCAACAAGACAGCCTTGACTAACAACTGTCCTGAGATACAGTACGGCGTGCGCTGTTTTGTGGTTATATTGCCTTCTCAGACACACACCAAATACCGCTTATTTCTCTGCATTTTCAGGATTGTCACGTCCACTTCTCACCTCCGAAACATTTATCACTGGCAACTAAAGTATTAGCATGTCTTCCTGGCTTCCTCCCATGGATGATGCAATCTCCTCCTGGCCCCCACAGCCCAACCCTTCTCTGCCTCCTCTTTGCTGCCATGGCTTGTGTTATCTCTGTGCCTGTCGCTCTGGCTACACTTGAACATCTGTCAGGGTCCTCTGTGTCTTCATCCCTAGCTCATACCCCTTTTCTTACTAATTCCCTCTGCAGAACGTGTCCAGGACAGAATTCTCTTTATTCACAAAACTGAAGTTCTCATTCATGTTACGGTTATCTCATTTACCGAGACCTTTCTCTGATCCTGTCAAAATCAGTCTCGCCCTGTTCCCCCCTGCTCATGAGCCTGCTGTAACGATTGCTATTTGTGCACATCTGAAAGTGTTCGCTCTCTGTATCCATCCTTATGCCCATTCCTCTGTCAAGTCAAACCTAAAATGCTTATCCTCAAATGAAAGCACTTTTTGCTGTTGCAATCTGACCACAGAACCAGCTTTTCTTTAGCAGGGAGTTAGAATTAGGTGCAGGCTCCCTTTTGCCCTCACTGTTGGGAAAAGCTTCACAAAAGGAATTTTCTCCTTTGAGTCCCTCCTTGAAGCTCTTGTCTGGGACATTTCTAGGCTTCTCAAGACCTAGGGTGCAGGCATGCAATAATTAAGGCTTATTGTTTTGACCAGTATGGTTTCACTGTTTTCTTATCCTCTGTCTAACTCTGTCTTTTTGTGTCTTTTTTATATATAGAGGCGGGCTGCCTGAAGGCAGGGACCAGGTTGTTCTGCGTCTGCACAGAACCCAAGAGAATAGGGTAAAGCAGTAACATCCACCATAGTAGCAATGACATCAATGCATACATTTTGTCATTCATCTTCAATGCTTCTAGGACTCACAGACCTCTTTTTGGGTTAACCACATCATGAAACTACCTTCTCAGCCCTTCTGTGCTCGTGCCTTTAATTTAATTCACTGATAGGATACCAAGTCCCCCTGCCTGGACAGCTGAAGGGATGTCACAGGGAAGGACTATTTCAGTGTCTAAGGATAGTTCTGTCCCCTGGCTGTTGTTCCTCAGGCCGGGAATAGGTTTGTGCCCTGTGCGCTGGAGCCAACGAGCACACAAAGTTGAGATCCACTTTCTAACCTCTGATGCAGTTCTGGCCAGAATGGGGTGCCAGGTGATAGAGTGCAAATACCTCTTTAGAGAAGTTGCTGGCTTTTTCTACAGGTTACAGCAAAGAAGAAGGTGTACAATACTTGCTCATTGGTCAGCTGGTAACTGGTGTACTCCTGAGCATGTTTTGATTAGTGACTGGTTCATTATAGAAGGCTGCTCCTGTGTCATCATGTAGCATCTCCTCCCAGGGGTGCGATCTTTACCTTCGGGCAACCTTACCCCCTTCTCTTATCCCCCTGGTCAGGAAATTATTAGTCTTGGTTGTAATTAGCTTATTCTTGTCATTCTTGTGTTATCTTGCTGTGATTTTCTAACCCTGAGGAACACAGGGCTCCCTTCATGCGCTACAAGAAAGGAAAATGTTGACAGAAGGCAGAAATGGCTCTAGGATGCTTCCTTCAATGGTGCCACTATAGAGACTCGGGATACGATTAGCATAGGCAATATAGACAGCATCATCATTCTTTTCAGTTGAATTCACTGAGGAAATGATAAAGAATAAAAATACCCAATTCATTTATTAACTCAGCTGAGTCAGTGAATACCCAGTGATTGCCAGCCTGGATTAAAGTTTGTATGTCATTTAAGAACTCAAATATTGTTTCACTTGGCAGGCAAGGGTCTAAGTAAACAGGATTTCCCTGAAGGTAGCAAAGAACGATGATGCAATGTGGTTATTTATTAGCTTTGGTTTTACTGTCAGGGAGATGGGCAAATAATGCCCTAATGCTTAGAATTTGAATGGGGCAAACTATTTACACTGCTTAGTCTCTGTCCAACTTCTTTATAAGTTCCTAGCGATAAGCTTCTCAATAAACATTATAATATTCAGAAGCCCTATATCCTCCTTTGGTACTTTGTTCCAGTTTAAGCACCTTTGAAAATCAAGCCATTCATTTAGGTTTTGCAGTAAAACTACTCAGAACCATTTATTTGCAGAAAATATTCCTCATTTAAACTCAAAGCTTTTACAGAGATCTATCAATCTGCCTGCACAGAGATCTGCCGATTTGGATTGAGTTTTTTTCCTGAAATGTCCCATGTTGACTGTCTAGTCACTGCAAGTGCAATAGCTAAATATACATTCGACATTTTAAATCCAAATCCAAATATTTTGACACAGTATGCTCTCAAAGGTTTTGGTTTTTACAGTATAAAATGAAAGCAAACTTCATAATCTTGGAATGCAGTAAATGGATTGTTGTCCACTGGATAGATTTATTTACATCCCTAGCTTAAATTGATTATTTGAAAAACATGTTAAAAGGCTCTTGTTCTCAGTTTTTTAAAAATAGCAATTTAATTGTCTTCTTATAAAGCAACTTTACTGGCCAAAAAATACGTACTGAGGGTGAGATGTTGGATCCACTGACAGAATCTGTTTTCCATTTGACTAGGAGAAATTAATTTTGACAGTGGTGCATACCGGTCTTACCTTCACAATGCCCAGCAGCCACAGGTATCACATCTATACTTGCAGTCACTCTGCCCACCTTCCTCTGCGATCCTTCTTGCACAGAGTTATCAGCCAGAATTTGCTCATGGGTCTCGACAGCGTCAGTGCACCGCATCTACCATGGCATATAGCTCCTAGCTACACACCTCACACGCAGAAGTGATGCAAACCAGACGAAGACTTGCCTTGGCTGTGCCTTTGAAACATTTTACTGCTCTTCTTCTCTGACATACTATATACTTTAACTGGCTATAGAAAATGGGACATCTCTTATCCCATATTTTTTTCATTTCTCTGGATCAATGTAAAAAACTTGTAGGAACATCGCTTCAGCGTTGACTGTTTGGCACCAATCTAAGGCTTTGTCTTCCTGGTGACATTTTGCCATTAAGACAATGCTTGTGAATTAAGGCGTCTGACGTTGTAACTTTAAATTTTTCAAAGTTTTCTGGAATTATCATTGCTTTTATGTAAGCTTTATAAAAGATGAGACTTTTCTAAATCAGTGCCAAAACTCCCATCGTCTGCCATTTTAAATACAGCACGTAGAATTAAGGCTACTCAAGTGACACAGCAAATCCCATTAAAGTCATTTAGGTTAGACTTTTAGTGTTACTTAGGGACGTAATTCCCCTTTTATCCAAGTTAAGATGAGGTGCATAAATAAATTGGCCAGTCTGGGTCTTGGGAGCTTTGGAAAATCCCACCCACCAAGATACAATCCACACTTTTGCATATGACTTACAGATCTGATTTCCCAAGGAAAGAAATGTGATCACATTGCCTGCCCATCTGTCTGTCCGTCAGTCCGTCTGATCTGTCCCTCTCCCCTGTAAACTTTGAACCTGGCAGCTGACATCCGCTACATTTGACAGAAAGGGAAGGGCCCAGAGGTATGAAGTCTTTCCAAAGGGTAAGGACTGGAGAAAGGGCAGAGGCGACCTTCTCTCTCCCCTCGAGAGCTGCAGCATGAGCACAGCTGTCCTCACTCCTCTCCTGCCCGCTCAGTTCACCGGGCGCAGCAGCACCGTCTCTGCCAGACGGAGGGTCTCGCCTTGGCTCCGGGAGCAAACTGCACAGAGCGGGCAGCTGGCTCACTCTGCTGAGGATGCTGGGGGGCTTTGAAGTTAGCAAGTGTCTGTTTTCAGATGATGAAACTCCCAGTTTCCAGTGGACCTGTGTTTCAAACAGCCAACAGTTTGAACAGGAGCATCTCAACACAGCTGCTGGAAAAATGCTCTTGAAAACTCTGCATTCCCTCTGACAGGGCATCAGCAGAATTTCCTTAAAACTGGTTCTCTGGGCCTCCACCATTTTGCTGTCTTGCAAAGGGCAAAAAAAGGGTGATGTGTCCCCGTGGCAGCAGCTGCAGTGAAGAGCTGACTTTGGTGCCTACCGTGTAGAAGGTTCTCCAATCTCGACCGGGTCTGTGCCACACCACCAGCAGCAGATACCCTGTCATCTAGTCTTGGTTCACGCTGGATGGTATTTTTCATCCCCCAGATTTACCTCATCTTGATCCCAGGTGATCAGCCAGCAGAATGGCTTAATACATGAAGAGATGTGAGGCTTAAGCTATTGGTTTAGTGCAGGCATAATGTAAACAATGGATAGAGTCCACACAGCACTGTGTCCTAGTGGCCTGATTCTGGCCATAGCACCCATGTTTTGGTGGTCCAAAGCTCATCTAGGTGAGAAGATGCCCACTGTTTCAAACAGAATGGTGGTTTGGTCACATCTAATTGGCTTGATGTATCCTAGAGCTGCTTGTTAAAATATCTGCTGGCAGAACTGATGAACAACATGATTTAAAAACGAAATAAATCTGGGTTTCACAAGAGAAAATACTTATATTTTTCAAAAAGGAAAAAAAAAGAAATTGCAATGCTGCATTTTCTGCATTGTAAAAGGAATAGCTGTATTTTTAGATACAGCATGATGAGTGTTTATTGTAAGAATTGGTCTGTACAGGAATATTCCTGTATAAAACTCCAACAATATCTGTAGTAGCAGACCATAGCTTAACATATCTCAGTGTTTTCCAGGAAAAAAAAATCTCTCCCTTCTATACCACTTAGGAAGAATACTGTGTTACGTGCCTCTCATTCTTGTACATACTGTATTCTCTCCTATTTAGAATTAGAATGACAGCTGTATAAATTCATCAAGAGAGACTATTTATTTAAAGCATAGGCAAAATAAAAACCTAAACCCTAATAAAATGCAAGATCCAAAGAAAAGTTTGCATTTAGTTTGCTGCGGTATTATAATAGACACAGAACTGAAAGGACAGGAAAATGCATCAGATGATCTGGTATGTAAGTGAAGGGTAACCATGCAAGATTAATTTCTATATTTCTGCATGCACAGGTGTGGATAACTGTCTGCAGTATTTGCAGGTGCCCTTTTCAGTGTTAAGATTTTATTTACAGGCTTCAGCTTGCAAATGGTTTTCCCAGTCTCAGAGAACCAATGCTATATATTCTCATGTGAAGAGCACACAGTAGGTTTGACTCTGCTTTACTCAGACCCTCTAAACTTCACAGATCTCTCGGGGAGGTGAATGTCTTCAAAGCTTCACAACCTCCGTCGAATAAAGCTTACCATGTAGTAATGAATTCCCTGGAAATTGCTTTTAGTAGTTTTTGCAGTGCCATCTTATTTGCCAAAAACATTAGTTTGTTTTTTTTTTTTTTAATGTGACTCTGTTTACAAATAGATCAGATCAATGAAAATCACATCAGTGAAAACTCATCAATGTCATCCTGACCTCCACAGCACTGGTAATCAACAATATTCCATTGATCACCAGAAAAAATGCACACCTGTTGAGGATATAAAATTACCCATTCATTGTGCTGGGGTTATTGAGCTGAGTAGCGCTACAGTTAATGTCATTTCTAAGGTTTCAATTTCTGCAGCAGTGGTTCTCGAGCTTTTCCACTCCTGAAGCCCCTTTACTCTCCACCTTTCCGTTCCCTTCCCGTTTGCCTGGGATCTAGCTCAGACCCGCAGCCATTTAGCATTGTGCCTGATATAAGGCGAGTTTGGGTGGACAAGCCGATGGTAATAAATTCTGATTACAAACATCTCCAACCTGCTGAGCAGCACAGAGGCAATGTAACAGTTGACTTGTTCCCTGTTTCATTTTATTACAGCGTGAGCAGAACTGAACCCTCCTGTTTGAGGATTATGTCGGAGAGCAGCATTTCACAACCAAATCGGGAAGGACATCAGGTGCCTTAGATAAGAATTAGGCACCTATTAGATATTTAAATCCCAATAAATAGATTCTGTAGCTGCTTGTGTGAGCTGCTTAACCCAGCTGCAGGGGCTGCATTTAATGGACGCCTAGGATTTTTCAGTCCTTACAGTGCTACATAAATCAGTACGTACCTCATGTATAAACCCCAGTTGGGTCAACAAACCAGTTCTAAAACAGTGGCTTTGCCAGGAGGCTGTTCTGGAAAATGTGCAGAGAGGGGGAGAAGGAATTAAAAACAAAAAGAGAGAGAAAAAAAGGAAACCTCAGAAATGTTTGAGGCGACCCTTTTGTATTGTTTCCTCCTGTATAAGGTCAGATTTAGAAATTGAAAAAACAAGAAATATTTTTCCTCACAGTTAAGAAAAGAATTGTAACTTTAAAATTGTGCTCTGACTTTGCACTTCAATTCTAAAAATACTTTCTACCTGTATTTTATTTACAGTATTTAAAATTGTGTGGGTTTAGACAATTAGAATTCTTGCATATTATACACATATATTGTCTCTATGTATCTTCTTGAGGCTGCTTCTAATAGATAGAGATCACGCTCATTTTTTCAAGCTCTTTCTCTAGAAATAACTTAACTGGAACTAGAATAACTCAAGTTTGTTCAGAATCTGTATTTTAACATTGGCTCTCTAGTTATAAATCACTGCTGAGCTTCACTGGTTGTAATCTCTGTTTACTGTCAACAGTAGTGATGTTCTGTTATTGTGATTTTCTCCCTAATTTTTTCAGAGACAAAAATCTTTGTGAGTGGTACACTGCTGTCTTTAGGTAGAAAACAGTGTTTTAATTCAAAAGTAAACTTACTTAGTACATACATCTCAGTATTTTCTATGTATTAAGTTATACTTAGTACACTTATGTCTAAAGTAATATTTTGCCAACAATTGCTGCAAATAACTACAGCAGATGTTTTATTTTTCCCCAAATGTCCCCTTTTTGAAAGAAAAAAATAAATTTTTTCTGTGCCGTTGAGATTTCCATGCCTCGTGAAGGCTTCCGAAGCAATGGCAATGTTTATTCAGTGAGAGGAGAACTGTTTGTCAGTCCCTCCTTCTGGGTATCTTTGTGTGTTACTTGTAAAATACATAAACAGTTCTTGGAACAGGATCCGGAACCGGTGTTCCTACTCCTACGTGCTACTTTGTACTCTGATTGCTATGCTATCTTGTCAGGTTCATCTCATGCCTTACATTCCAAATAATCCTAATGAAAAATGTGTACTGTAGTTATGGGATGGAGAGTTCTCATAGCATCCTTTTACATTTAAGGCATGTTTTTTGGAGACAAGGATTTGAAGGCAGAAGGAGGAATCGAATCTGGAACGTTTACAGTCCTGGCAAATGCTCTCATCGTCACGTTGGCACTAATATGAAACAACATGTCCCCTTCTCAGTGACTTTGTATTAGTGACAGAAATTTATTTCCTTGGTCTGTTGTTGTTGGTTTGTTGTTTTTTTTTTTTTTTTTTCTTTTTGACATATTTTAGTGCAGACTTCCAGCACAGGACTCTGGGATGGGCACGCCTTGAGAGCACAGAGTCAGCACCTAACTCCCTGGCTAGTAAAACTCTAAATAGAGTCATCTTACCAGGCAAAAAAGTGTTAAGGCACTGGATACCACTTCTGTGCCAGGACTTGTGTTTATCACCCTGTGTGTCCTGCTGCATACCATAAACAGGACTAAACAGTCCAGAGGATGAAGTAGTTGCAGAGTGCAATCAAGTTCAGTACAAGGCAGCAGAAAACCACCCCTGGAAACAACGTGCTTTGGTTGACCACCTGGCATGAAGGGTAAAGGAAAGGGGAACCTGACAGAGCAAATCGTAACACCCATGCTGCTGCTGCAGCTGTGCCGCAGGCAGTACCCACGTGCTGGAGTGCATGCGGGACAGACAAGCCATGTGAGTGCACAAATACTCACCCTATCAATTCTGCTTGTTGATTTTGGTCGCAACTTTCCAGTGTTGTCAGCCCCAGCAACCTGAGTTAGCATCGTTTATCATTTGTGTGCTTATACAGGGGAAATGTTGACAAGCTGCAAAAGCAGCAAAAAAACTGTGAGCAGAGGTCCCAGGGAGGGACACAGCAGCCCGCCAGACCAAGCACACGGTCACAGACAGAAATTGTGAAACATGCAGATGCAGGGAATAACAAGAAGTCTGCTGAAGAGCTCCTGTTTGCTTTTTTTCTTTTTTTTTTTTCTTTTTTTTTTTTTTTGGTCTCCTCCTCACTACCAGTTTACGGAAGCTTTTCAATGAAAACCCAGTGAAATTAGTTAGATAAATTTCAACCAAAAACGAGTAATAGGTGGAAAACTGTGAAAGGTGAAATTAAAGCCTGAAGTATTTAATTAAATATACAGCTGATGGGTAAATCTGGCCCCGTACGTCTAGGCACAGAGTTATTTGAAAAGAGGAAGAGACAAGGGTAAGGAACCTAAACATGACTTTCGTCTCTTTAAACACATACAGTGTGATGCATGTTCTCCCAGCCATGTCATAGGCTGGGTCTAGCCAGCCCTTATTGCTTCCATAACATGCCCAGACTTTGAGGGGACGCCCGTAAATCTGTCAGCAAATAAACCATCACTTCCGCAAATGGTTTGGTGCAGATGATTCATTCTCTTGCTACAGCAAGACGGCAGAGTCAAAGTCTTTCCCCTTCATCACTCAGTCCTTGAGTTACCCTGCCAGTTCCTGATCATGAATGTTTTTCATCAGCTCTTCACACACCAAGGATTGCAGGGTCTTATAGAGCAGAATAAACCAGATATAATTTAACTAGAAGCTTGGACTGTGCTTGTACTACACTTCCCCCCCTCACCCCCCCTTAATTTTATACTAAGATAGTTTTGTAAATAAGCTATGGTGCCGTAAAAGGGAAGACAAGTTCTCTGCCAGCGTATCAACATCAACTGTCTGCTGAGATTGCCAAATTATATCCTGTTATGTTATAGAGCAAGACTTCTCAAGGCTATTGCTAAGTCGCAGAGTCACTATCCAGCCCTGCTCGACCGTATATTACAAACGTTAAGGTCCGGTACAAGAGGAAAAGGCTTGCCATTGAGCAATGCTGTCAGCACCAGTGAGTGGACAGACAAGAGGAAGGATGGGTCATGGAGAAATTCAGACAAAAATCTGAAAGCATTTACTGCAACAACCAGTTGTTGTCAGACCTTGGGGTCTAAGTTCCATGGAAAGGCTGACATCTTCAGTGCTGTGTCCCTTGCTGAGGCACGCCTACAGTACTGATTCAGAGGAGGATAACAACTATTATACCTTTTTTTTTTTTTTTTTTGCGCTGTACAAAATGGTTAGCCTCCAGATGCAGTAATGGGTTCTCAATTCGATTTTGCTTAGCTTGAAGGATTTATTTCTTACATAGAAATGTTCTAAAGTACTTTACATGAACAGACTCCTGTGAAGAACTGGTGGTCCCACTGATTTGACTGCTCTGGATGTCACTGGAATCTTGCATTTGTACAGGAGTTTGTTTGTACAGGGCTGTTTTTTTCACCTCTACATAATAAATACCAGAGTTATAAATAATATTTTTCCATATGACCTGCAATTTCATGTCTCTCTAGTTAATAAATGGCAATGTAATTCTTCCCTAATGCCTGTCCACCCTGGAATATGTGATAAGCTTAAAGAATAAATACTTATACTTTTTGGGAGAGTAAGGTTATTTTGGTTTAGCTGTGAAAAGGCAAGAGGGAAGATCAAGCCATCTGGCACCCTGTAAAACAGCTCTCCCAGTTATTGTCCTGATTTCCTGACTCGCACCTTTGTACCTGTGCTTTTGAAATACGTGAATTCTTAGTAAAAAATCAAAGATCTGAAAATTAAACATTTCATGATGGCTTTCTCTGCAGAAGTTTAAGCAAGTTAACTAGAACTTCATTTGTAGAGATGTTGACTACCTGCTATCCTCACTGACTGAAATTAAGTGGCAGCATCTATGGAAGTTAAACCCTTAATCATGATCCTATTTAAATTCGTGTGCTAATGCTAGCTTAAATGCACGTGCATGAGAGACGAGGTCCCTCTGTTTATCCATATCATTCACAGAAAGAGCATACAACTACTACTCTAGGTTGCAACTCAGAAACCTTTTACGATTTTTTATAGCGTCCTGCAAAAGAAAGGAGTATGGACTTATGCTTCTTAAGGAAAAGACCTCAGTGTTGATCCTTCTTTTCCCATTTGCCTCAGCAGCTTTGCTACAGACGTACTACTAACTTTCACAGCTCCTACTCCCTGACGTCTCTGAGCTTTAGCCAGGATAATTGTTAACTTCCTTTGCACTAAGAACTAGAGAAATACACAAATTTATTTCAACAGCTTCAGGATTTCACCCACATACAGTATACTATGAGGCTGGAATCCTTATAACCTCTGCCCTGTTCTCAGTTTACTTAACCAAAAAGACTACTTTTTTTTTTAACTTTTAGATACATTTTAAAGCCTTAGAAACAACCCATAATGTAATAGTATGACCTTTGTATTAATACATATTTTCTTATTACAAGGGAAGGGGGATTTTTGAGTTGCAAGTTAAGAACCCAATCTCAATATAAATGATTTTCACATGTCTTTGACTGGAAAAATACCTTTAGAGTCACAGATGATGTCTACAAAATCTCTGAACCAAACTGAAGTCTGCCTGCAACGTGAGGCTGTGGCCCAAAACTTCGTTTCTGGGCCAAGTACTCACCCTGCTTACCCAAAGCTGTTCTGCCTGTTTTGCAAATGAGCTTGTGGGATCTTCGGTGCAAATGGCAAGTGGATGGGAGTTTAGAGGACATACCACAAGTCTTCACAGTTGAAAACAGCTGAAGAAGAAAACAGCTTAAGCAGACAGAGGTAAATTCTTTAAACTCCAGAAGGGGTTTGTTCCTGTCACCTTTTATACAGATATGCATATATATGTATATGCACAGGTGTGTGTGTATTTTATGGTCAATCTAAGTTGCCTACACAACCCCTGAAGGCTTGCCACAGAAGACCTGTTAAAGCTATCATATAGGTTTTACACAGATTTAAAACTTCTGCTGAAGGAATGCAAATTCCAGCTATCTGGGAAAAGTCTGTTTGTCACAGGAATACACCACAAGGTAATATCTAAGAGATATTGCCACAACTTCAAGTCTTTCGTGTAGCAATAATCATAGTGGTCCAAGGACACAAACAAAGCAAAGTTACAAACAGGCATATTGTATTTAGACAGAGCTTTCAGGCACTTCAGCTCTTTTCCAGACGTAATTAAACAAAACAAAAATTTTACCTGCAAGCCTCATCTTGCAACAGGTCTTAATTGCTCTGATGAAGGGTCAAGTATTTGACAGGTTGGCTCCTCTGTGCAATGATGTCACATTTTCACTGTCAGAGAAAGGAACTCTCATTAGTGTTACAAATACAGTCTCACTTGTGGTATTTTGAATAGAAACCTTAAATTTACAGATATTCTTCTAACTCAGTTTTGAGGCAATCACTGAAACCACTAGTAAAACTAACTTTGGTCAAATATGAAGCCAAAATAGCAATCCAAATTCTGTAGGAGAGCTAGCTAAAAGATGCGGGTTGCTCAGCTGAAAGGTGGTAATAAAAAGTGTCTGCATTTTCCCACCCTTTTTGTTTTTACAGACAAAACTCTATGTTGTAAGAATACTGAGATGGCAAAACTAAGTGCTCAGAAAATAGGAAGTGGTGTTTAAAAGCACTGTGTGACCTTGCTGTGATATCCCTTTGTGTTTGTCCTGCCATTGGTAGTTTGGTTACATGTTTGCATGCCATTTTTCCCATGGAGGCTCTGTCCAGCTCTGTACAGAAACAAAAGGTTTAGCACAACCCACTGCTACTGCCCTCTCCACATTCTGTTCTCTTTGTTTCTTCTTATATTTCCAGCTTGCTTTTCTTGATTAGGGCAGGTCCGTATTTCCTTACACCTTTGCCCTCCCTGCCATTCTACATGTCCACCTCTATACAATCGCGACCACTACACCCATTCCCCAGTTTTTATCCTTTGCTGCAATACTTTGCCCCTGCAAGCTTATCCTTCCTGTTCAGTTCCTCGAGTTCCTGCTTTAATTTTTTTTTCAAGATTATTCACACTCCTTGCATTCTTCACCTATCTGCATTTAGTTAGGCAATTTATTTTTTTTTTTTTTTACATTCTTAAAACTGAGGGGATACCTTAGACATTTCAGCAGTATGTGAGTCCAAGACATGGCAAGATATGACCAAAATGCCTATCAAAAACTAAGGAAGTATTAAGTGTACATGTAGAAAGCCAGAGCAGGGGAAGATAACCTGGCCTAAGTACACCTTATAAATTGTATGTTAAAGGAAGTAAGGCTTTTAGCCAAAGTAGGCCAGAGAAATCTCAAAGGAAACCTCATCAAAGGAAATGGTTATAATAAAAACACTAATAGCAGCAATGAACTCTTCCATAACTGAACTCGCTGCTGGGCAGCAAAGCTGGCCTCAAGTTGAATTCAATTTCACCATCCTTTCTCCAGGCAGACTGTGTATATTTCTATTGCTGTATATCCGTGTCAGTGATTAGGTGCTCCAAGGTAGCCTGCCACCAACGCCGATCCCTCCTTGGCACAGCAGACTGGTTTGGGTGCAAAGGGACCTTAAAGATCATCCAGTGCCACCCCCTGCCACGGGCAGGGACACCTCCCACTAGAGCCCAGGTTGCCAAAGCCTCACCCAGCCTGGCCTTGAACCCCTCCAGGGATGGGGCATCCACAGCTTCTCTGGGCACCCTGGGCCACTGCCTCACCCCCCGCACAGGAAAACATTTCTGCCTAATATCTGGTCTAAATCTCCCCTCTTTCAGCTTAAAACTGTTATCCCTCATCCTGTCACTCCACTCCCTGATGCAGAGTCCCTCCTCATCTCTCCTGTAGCCCCGTTTCCACACTGGAAGGTGCTGGAAGGTCTCCCCCGAGCCTTCTCTTCTCCAGGCTGAACAACCCCAACTCTCAGCCCGTCCCCGTGTGGGAGGTGCTCTGGACTTGCTCCAGCAGGTTCACGTCTCTCCTGTGCTGCTATCTCAGTCTTTCTCTCCCACGTTTAGCCGGGGCAGCCGGGCCGGCACCCCTGCCTCCTGCCCTTCCCCCGGGCCCGGGCGGGTGTTGAGGGGTTAAGCCCCGCGGGGGCGGA
>NW_010136959.1:0-250 GCF_000699245.1 Pterocles gutturalis | reverse complement strand
CCTGTCACTGCTGGAGCCCATTCAAAGGACACGCCACTCTTCCCTGTCCCCCGCGGGCTGGGGACGCGCAGACACGGCACAGGGGACGGGGACAGAGCCACCTCCTGCCCCGGCACCGCAGCACCCCAGAGGCATCCCACGGGGGTCCACGGCCAAGCTGGACACGGTCCAAGCAACCAAGTGCTTCCAAGGTGTCAGCTGGCAACACAAGGTGGCCACTGGCCAACCCATGGGGATGGGGGCCCAGAGG